>NC_060166.1:32245663-32314998 GCF_021292245.1 Micropterus dolomieu
ATATATATATATATATAGGTCAAATATAAATAAAAATAAATAAAAATGCATCCGATAAAGCCTTTATAGCTCCAATTGAATGCACTTGAGTTTCTTTTTATGTGCCAACATAAATGGTGACACCAGTATTTCTGTAATGTTAGTTGGGCTCTAACATCTTCTACAGAACATGTTCATTTGCAGCGGTTCTACATTTACCTATTTTATTATATTTGGAGAGACAAGTAATGTTTCCCGGTGGACATTGTTCTTAAGAAACAGGCAGGCTGATCACATCTCCAGATTTGCAAAATGTTCACAGTTGAGAACACACGATAAGTAAAATATGGGTTTTAGGTTAGGAGAAGACTGTCATAGTAACTGAAATTATGTTCAGCTATGGTTAAATTTAGAAAACAAGAAATCTTTGGTTAAGTTTATAGAGCAATCCAGGTCATCGCTGACCTTGATCAAGTTGGCGTTGACATTTTCTTTGGGTTACTATTTATTTGTCATTGAAGCAGAATAGTTGCATATAAAACGCCTGCTGTACCCACCTCTCTCCTCCTGCTCCTCACTTCTTCTTGCCTCTTCCAGCTGAATAACTTTGCCAGGGGTTTCCACATGGGGGCTTCCATTCTGTCAGCATACGTCTTGCTTGGCTACGGGTTTGCAAGTTGAATTAACCAGTCAGGAATGTGGAGAGGGCTTTGATACCAGTGAAGGAATCACGCGGGGCCATTTTGTAGTTCACAGCAATTGTCAGTTGAGCCATGAAGATGCCAAATGTCACGTCAGGCCGGAGAAACAGAAGGTCGGGGGCTCAAGGGTTCCCCCCTCTCCCGCCTACATGTCGAAAATATGACTTAAAAAATTTATATGATTATAAGTTATGCAGATATAAGTGGCCACAAGAACACCCACTCACTGACCCTGCACTCACACAGCTCATAGTCTCACAGATGGGTGAGACAGAACAGTGCATTTTCCTGCCGTTGTTGATGTATCTGAGTTAAATTTCTTCCCCCACTTTAACCATATGTTCTGTTCACATAGAGCACTAGCATTGTAAATATTTATTTGAGATGGATACAAGAGCTTGCAGTTGTTCCCGGCACTGTGTACCTTCTTTGTCAGCATTATGAAACTGAAAATAGAAGCTAAAGAGGAACAAATGTTGGAATGAGAAACTTGATGCTGAGGCTGTTTAATACCACTGGAAAATCCTCATACCCTTCAGGATGCCAAGTTTCAAATTGTTCTGCAGAATGGGTTTAAGGATTTTACCTTTCTTCCTAAGTCGTGGAAAAAAAATTTGCAAGGGAAAATAACAGACTAAATGTAAATAGGAACAAGGGGAAATGGGCATTTACATGTGGACCCTGCGGGGGATGGGAGTTTGCACAGGGTCATGCTGTTCCTGAAGAAGGCTATGTTCCAAGGGTGATTGTAGTTAGCCTTGAAATAGTGTTCTTGGCTGAAGTTCTGTTTAGGCACATCGGGGCTGCTCGCTGGAAGAAAAGACTTGTGCAAATAAAAGTTCATTCAATTTTTTACAGCTCATTAGGCCTTTTTTCTGTTTCTATGCGGGAAGCCAGTGGACCCCCCAAAACCAACTCTATTCTCCATTAAAGCTATCTTCAAAAAAATGTGTTGCCTGTTGAATAATTGTAAGAATATTATGACACATAAAACAGTAAATTAAATTAAAAGCTCCATAATGTGTTAAAGATCATATTGTCTACTAAATTAGTTTAATTAAAGCCTTTCTTAATTTGAGTAATGAGTGATTCATAAGCTCAATCAGATATTTTATAACAAGTGGGTTCAAGTCAAGATTAAATGGAAGTCCCATGTTTGAATAGAATGTGCCCAATATGCGATGAAAGTAGACGGGGGATGAAACTGATTGGATTTGCCCCACATCGCCAAGGGTGTGTTTTATCCCTGCTGTTTGTGAAATTTTGGTTAAGCTGAAAGAAAGAAGCAATTCCTGCCAGAGTGAGTGGCGATCCAGTGGAAGTAATCCAAACAACGTGGCTGAATCTGTAAGTCGTTGTATGGAATTTAAAGGGTTAATCCTATTGATTTAGTCGTGGGATTTACCCACGTAATTCTGGTCAAAGTTTCTCTGACTTCTCACCGTTGGAGAGATTCAATGTGTGAGATTCGGGGTCAGTTGGTTTTGCGGCGCACTTCCCCCGTCGCCCTAACCCCTCTTTTCTTTTTCACACAGCTGACGCTTTGTGACTGGTGTGGGGTGGGTATTTGTTTTTGCTGGGAAGACCCGGGAAGGGCTGCACTGAGACATGAACACACGCGCATATGTGTGTGTGTGTGTGTGTGCGTCGCTGACTGCGCAAATGCATAGGTCTGTGCGCAGGCCTGAGGCAGAGGCAGCTTCACGTTGCCAGCTCTGCTTCCCCCCCTGATCCTGACCCACTTTCTTTCCCCGCTCGTCGCTTCCTCTTTAATTGCCGCGCGGCACACTGAGGCCATCTGCTTGACTGAGGCCTGTCGCCATGGAGACGCTGGGAGGCTTTTCGGATTTGTTGTGGACTGACCAACAGGGAAATAGAGGTCAGGGAATGGGGGTAGGGTGTTGGCCAGTCATAGGGGCACCAGAACTGTGTTATGAGCTACTCGTCTGACAGTGCAATACTACACCTGTGTGATACATCTGGAACAAACGCAGTCAGATCCTCTCACTGCTTTTTTAAAATACATGTAGTCAGGCAAAAACCCTAAACCCAAAAACCCTTTTCAGGATGTATGATCCAGTGGATTCAGTGAGCCCTGAGAGGTTCTAATAAACCTGAGATATATAGAATATGTTAATCGCTGAGACATGAAAATAATGAAATTTTGAATTACATGGATTTGATCTGAGACCAGTAGTAAGCTAGAAATGCCCCATACCAAACAGGAAAAATGGAAATGTGTATATGGAACTTTTTGACATTCACTTGTATTTGTTGTAAGTCCAGAGGAAAAAAAAAACTTTCCCCAAAAATGACAAATTACACTTTTCAGTTTTGCTTAGAAGCCATCTTTAGACAGAGGTTTATTTGTATGTGTTAAGATTACTGTGTTGCCTCAGTCAGATGTGTATTTAGCGTTGTCTCATCTGCCTGCTCCTATCATATTGAGCTGTGTTCCTTTTATCCTCATGAGTGTCTTTGTATATTTTGCTGCTCCTGCTTATTTCCTTTCCAATGACACGCCTCAGTGAGGAAGCAGTTGTGCTGTGTTTCCAATTAACACTCAGGCGTATTTCAGAGCTGTGGTCTGTACAGCTAGGTCGCTTCTTGCTCCTCAGTCTGTCAGCTACACTTGCATCAGGCCTGCCCTGCATTTCATTTAAACATTCAAATATTCCGTGCCTGTTCCACGCGATCATTTGGCCCTAATACCTAAATGTGGCATTTTATTCCCGGAGAATGTTTTACTTAAATGACTCTAATGGAGTCTTGGTATTGACCTCTGGCACATGCACAGTGCTGTGCTTTGGGAGACACTCTTTATATTTACTCCTCTTTTAAAGGTCAATATTGGTAGCTGTCATTTCTGAAGTGCCATTTATAGGTCAATACCTCATTAGTAATCTGCTTGAGTTTGGATCAAATGCAGCTGCTGTCTTGTCTGTGTCGCTGAGCTGCAACCATTTCCACTTTCAAGTTCAGAGCAAAGCCACAGGATTCTGTTACACTGATGTGGAACCTGACATGTTTAATATAATTGAGTTTAAGAATCTGGCCTTATTTTTCCTCTAGAGCTGTAACGATTATTTTCATAATGGGTCAGTGTGTTGATCATTTTATCTATAAAATGGAATAAAATAATCAGAAAGGTCCACCACAGCTTACAAGTGTCCAAGGTGATGTCTTCAAATAGCATTTTTTGTCTGTGTATTACCTTATACACTCCTCCCTTCATAGCTTCCTCAGAAGCTCCGCCCCCCAAATTTGAAATCTCTGAGGTTTCTCCTGCGTTGAAACACCTTCAACCTTGCCTGGTCATATAACGGTCTTCTCTGTGTATACTCTTTTCCTCTTTTGCTGTTTCTCCGCCATCTCTCCTTCTTCACAGTGCCTGTAGTCCATCACGTTGCTGTGTGCCAGTGTATAGAACTCTCTCTCCCACCGCCCCCCTCTACTCATCATTCCAGTTCACAAGCACTAAAACCACCGGTTGCTGGTTGGTCAAACAATGGAACAATGTTGTGGGGAAGGCCCACAACACTTTCTTTCAGAGCACACACAAAACAGAGAGCTAGCAAACCGTGAGGAAATATTCATTGAATTGAACTAAAGGTAAACTGGATTACAATCACTTACAATCCCTTTAGTTAACACATTGTTCCAGCACTATTACTACCATTAGACTACGTGGGTCTACCAATACTGTTGCTGTAGGATACCATAGCTTTGGTAGGTGTTAATGTGACCAGTAATTTGTGTTTGTCTGTTCTCAACACGACATGGCAGACAGACTAAACTATGGAGGCAGGTGTACACCTCCTCCATGAAATTCTACTACACTGCGGTGTCTGATTTACTGTGTGTTTCTACTAGATTGCTTAACAAGAGTCAGACCTCCTACGAAGGCTGTCAGATTCCTCTGACTTTGATGCTGTCACTATCTACATAGATGCCTCAGACAGCTTATTTTGCTCCTCCATCACCCGCCAGTGACAGAGTAACACAGGAGGCTGTGACAGCGGAAAAGGTAGCTCTGTCAATTTAAACTCCAGCAAGCGCTTGATCTCTGGGCTGCCCAAATGTACAGTCAGAGCTGAAGTTAACAAGACAATGTACCCAGTGCCTGTAATTGGACGGGCCCTTTTCAGCACTGTGAAAAGATAGAGAGGCCGTCTGTCAGCCTGCTCTCCAGTCAAGGTCATGATGTTGAGCGCTGGATGTGTTGTATTTGCTACCATGCCCTTCGTCCTATCACAGCTTATCCAGCTGCTGCTGTGCAGAGGTGGGGTGAGAACTGCTACGCTCTGTGGGCAGCACACTAGATTATGTGCTTGGAGAGATTAATCAAATCATATGAAATTATGCTATGAAAGATTGACTGAGTAAAGTTTCATCCAGGCAGTCTTGCCAACATATAAGCTGTGTTGAATATTGTTGTGTTTGTCCTTCCTGTCATTGCCAAATGGGCAATACATTTATAGCTTGACGTGAACTGGTGCAGTGATGAGAAATACTCTTTCTTTTCAAAGGATTATGTCATGGTGGAGCACTGTGGATGGACACAGTTAGCTGAAGTGATTTTCATAGTCCTTGTTGTGCCAAACTCCTGATTGCAGTTTGAATGGAGGCCACACTAAAGGAGGACTCTAATTACCCCTCCTCAAGTGCACATGCTGACTGTGTAGTGGTGCCTTTTGATTTGTTTAACAAGGGACGCCTGCCTTCTCTCTCCTTATTTGAACTGAGCTTTATCGCTACTTTTAGTATTATCCAACTCAGACTCTCTTCTGCAGCTGTGTCCGTGGCTGTTTATGCTCAGAAGCCAATACTAAAAAGAATTTCATTCCTTTTTTATGGACAGCAAGGGAAAGAAAGGTTCTTCACATTTCAACAGAATGCAGTTCACTCCACTACTCAACAGAATATTTATTTATTTACCCTCCCGATGCCATTTTGGTCTGCAGAATCCCTGGAGAGGAAAATGCATTAAGCCACTCACTGTATTTACTTGGGTTGGATTGATGCTGATGTGTGAGGGCAGGCCAGAGGATGGAGGATGGGAAATTGATCATCGGTGAATGAGTGTCAAGGGAATCTTGATATCCACGACTGCTTTTCACACTCAAAGAGTTCGAAGAATCCATCAAGCAGAAACTTGGTGCCATCTGAGAATTCAACTACTTACCACATTGATTAAGACATTGCTGTTTGTTCAGGCATATACGCACTTGAGTGGTGCGGTTTATTTGACTGTACGGGATAATTGACTCACCCTTCTTGTTTGCACCCTCTAGGTTATTATAACTTGCTGTAATCCCAACCACACACACATCAGGGTACTGAGCCCCGGTACATTTGTTGTTGTGTTTCCTCTCGCATATGAATAGTGACAACGTGCTCATGCAGTGTGAAAATCAGGCCATTCCCCAAGTTACACTTTCTCTAAAAGTATGTGTTTGTAAAATAATTAAATAGATCACATAGTTACACTCCCTTTTGGAGTTTATGGCATTGATTTCAAAACACAATGAAAAAACAAAACAAAAAAATCCCACATTGTAAAATCAGCAATATTTGCACCAGTCCTGAACACATCCCACATAGAAACTGTCATTTTAATAACTCCTCTATAGTACATCAATTCCAAATGAACAAAACTTTGCCATTTGACTTGCAATCACTGTCTGTTGCTACACTTTTCCCATGGATAAACACAGAAAATGCAAGATTTCTTGATAGGTTTCAGAAAAATCTTCAGTACAATTAGGCATCTTCAGTCACAGTTACCACAAGATTAAAATAAATACTCATAACAAACACAGCAGAGGGAACTGGTTACGTACAGCTGTCTGCAAAGATGGCCACAGTGGTATTATGTTTGAAGGAAAGTGGGCAGTTAGATAACTGAAGGGGAATGGTATTATTTTAGAAAAAAATGCAAACGTGATGGAAGGATTATCAGTTTTTGTACTGAAAGAGCACTGTATAAAATACTAATTTGTCATTTGAATGATGACAGTAACAGTGACAGTATAGGCTTATTGTGGAGGATCTCTCTATTGAGTATGGGAATGACAGTCATGCAGTTGCAAGGTAATCCCTGGAGCAAAGGTCTGGTTTATTTAACATTTACACAAAGAGTGTCTCCAAAACTAAGCACAGCTAAGAGTCTGTATTCTGCAAATACATTCTGAATAATGAATGATATCCTTTTAAAATTCCCTGCAAGATAAACAAAAGCCAGGAATGAAAGGCTTATCTATGTGCCTTTGAGGTTTACCTTCCCACACACCTTGAACAGAGTTCTCATCTGACAAATCTTTTTATTTTTATTTGAAGACCTGCAGAAATTTAAGAGAGGAACCAATGAAAAGTACCATTAAAGGCTGTGTTATATTTTGAATTAAAGGCATTTTCAAGGATGGGTAGCTGGATCTCCCAGGCATGAATAAGCTCTTTGTGCTACATATGTAGACTCATTTGTTTAGCTCGTCTAAATGTAGACAGTACTGATTTTTATGCGGTGGATGAGAAAGTAGACTATGAATAACGAGAGGATTACAGGCATTACTGTTTCATGATAATGCAAGTTTATTTGACTCCACATAATTGTCGATTATTTCTTAATCTTTGCGGGAGTCTAAAACTTGCTCCCACAGGTTTTATGTATATGTCTGAATATGCAGGCTGTATTTTCCTTTTATTTTTTAATTGCCATGCATTATTGGAAGTCACATTTTGTTCTCAGCTGATTTCCCTGGTAAGACAAAGCTTTAATTAAAAATTTAAAGCTGCAGGCTGAATTAATGTACATATTTTGATGCAGTTACTTTCATACAACTCTTGAAGTTGGACTAAGACATCATCGTGTGCCTCATGTCTGTTCTCTCAGTTAGGTAATGTAGCCATCAGCCCTGAGACGACTTCCTGTAGTAGTTTATTCAGAGGATGAATTAAATTTAGTTAATTAATATTCTTGACTGGTTATGTCTTTCATTATTCACCACCATGACTTGAACCTTAGATTTATGATTAATATTTATAGGAGACTGTCAGGAGCTGTCAGCCTCCTATGAATCAACAAGGCTTCAAAACTCAAGAGCTAGTTGATGTGTTATAAATCAAAGGCTGAGAAGGGGAAAATCCAACCAAGATGTATAAAAAGGATCCATTTAGAAATGTGTAACCTTTCTGCAGGGAGACTTACTCTTTGATTTATTAGTATAAAGCCGTTTGCTCCTCCCATTTATATTATATGTTTTAACTACTGGTGGAAATGAATATATCCAAGAAACTGAATGAGCTCAGGCAGCATGCATTACAATGGAGTGTGTCCAAGCTTCTCTTTCATCCAAAGTCGCCTCACACACAAACACACACACACACACACACACACACACACACACACACACACACACAGTGGTGAGCTACTACTATATGGTCCAATCCTCCAGAGTGTGCTTGCATGTGTGCAAGTATTTTTAGTAACACGCATGAACACTGTGGTCTATGTTTTCAACGCAATGTGTCAGGATGGCATCATGTTAAGGATTCAGTCAGATGGTCCTTAACGCTTCCCCCAGAGCTCTGCAGAAGGGATGTGTTTGTACCCAGCACTGGAGGGGGTCACGTGCTGACCTCATTGTGTGCACGAGTAAGTGCACTCTGCAGCATCAGTGTGCAGCTCTCCTCCACATAATGAGAAAGCGACTTATCTTAGCGCTTATAGCTAATAGATTGATTTCCTTGGCACAAATATCCTAGACAGAAACATTTTTTTATCCTCTCAAGTCGGTTAGAGAGGCAAAGGAAGCAGTGAAAAATTAAAATGGACCCCTTTGCTGAAAACGGAAAGATTTAATATGTCTATCCCTAGAAAGGAACTGACACGCTGTATTACTCTTTGCCTCACCGCCCCCGCCCATCTCTCATAGGAAGCTGTGTGCTACAGCAGTGCTGCACTGCTATGGAAAAGCACTTTGCAATGAAGAAAACACATTGCTCCTTTGTAAACATGGAGGTTAATGTCTTATTTACAACCTGCAGCCCCCGCAGTTGACATGTTGGCACAAGTGTTTCGCTGTCTTTTTGAAACAGCGCAGGCAAAGGTGATCCAAGAACGACAGATCCATCTTCTGTTGTCCTCCTCTCAGTGTCTTAGCCTTGCAGAAGTCTCATATCCCTCCTCCTGGACCTTCAAAGATTGCAGCTGGCCTGCTTTCTTCACCGGTACATTAACTCCTGCAGCCTCCGTTGCTTCACTGGAGCAGATGCGGCCAGAAGAAAACAAAGCTAGCAGGCCAGGGGGTTAATCACACTCATCTAGAGGTCTGTCGTACCGTTGCCAGGTGTGTCACACTCAAAGTACACTTGGCTTCCTTTTGTTGCTGCTCTTTGACCTTTTCCTTTCACACCAAGTGCAGTATGTGTTTGTGAGCACATAAAAAAAACTGGATCCATTCAAGATCCTGAACCTAATGGATTTAGTTACAGCCTATATGTCAAGTATACATGCAAGTCCTGCAGAATGGGCAGGAAATTAGTTAAGCTTGTGAGGATGTTTCTCAAATTTGTTTCACATATCTGTGTTATTACTTTGTGTCTAAAGCCGTGGTTGGTTTTGTTTTCTGTTGTTGTTTATGACATTTGATTTCACACAGTGCACCAGCAGGTGTTCATCCTATATGTCGAAGATTGCTACAAAATACACCAAGGCTGTCTACATACATTTTTGTAAAAAAAAAGTTATTCTTTCTCCTTCACTGATTTGTGACATTCACATTGTAACTCGGATGGCATTGCTTGTGAGATTGTATTTAACTAAGGCCAGAGTTGTACATCAATATGCCAGTAAGATTTTCTATGATGTTGTCTCTTGGCATCCTGTTGGCTTTGTTTACATTTGTAACCAGTGGGAAAAAGGAATCTGAAAGGACGGGTTTTGGCATATTCAGCTCATTTGGGAATGAGGTTGATACCTAGTAAAGAACATCAAGGTTGTGTCTTGGCCTTGCATTGTCACAAAACAAAATGTGGAATTTCCCAAGCTGCTGTTGCTGCAGTTAAATTCTTTTTAAGTCTGTTATATGCTTATCGTTACTCTCAGTTCCCAGTGATGCATTTGTGTGGTAAAATGCCAATTCCCTCCTTTGAATGCATCTCCTAAGACACAGCTGCCTGCTTAGATAGCTAATGGCTGTATTCTGTGCTGCAGCTCTGTAAGCCGAGTGTGGCTTGATGGCATTTGTTCTGTCTGCCCCAGGCTTGGTCTGTCATTGTGTATCAGCCATTGGCCATGACTCACACATGAACCTTCTGGGTGCTAAAGCTCACCGAGAAGACACAGGAGTTTAATGTTCAGCACCCGGAAATATGTAGATCGGGTAGGGTGGTGGTAGTGGATAAGAAGGTGCTAAAAGTTCTCTCTTTTTCTCGGCATCTTGATCTTTGAAAAACCAATGAGTTGGCCTGCATTTGCCACAGTTTCCCTCTGCAAGTAAACAGCATGTCTAGCTCTGTGGCATCTGCTTCCTTGGATTTTGTATTGATTTAGTTGATGTGTTTAGGCAGTGGCGTTTTTCCACTCAGTCACTCCTGTTTATTTTCAATAAACTCTTGTTTTCAACTTTCCAACCGCATCACTTTCTGCGCCGATGAAGATTTTTTTCTCAGGTGTGACGCTGCGTTTAGAACAGCTTTTGTGACCCAGGCTGGATTGCTTTTATTTTTTATGAACTAATGATAACGAAAAGCAAACATTTACATAAATTAAAATGTCAAAGATAATTACTTAACCTGGGTTCCTGAGCCGCTTGCTGATATCGTCATGTTCCTGTTTTCATTTCCTTTGCCTGCCTTTCTGCTTCCCCTGATGGCTTCATCTCACACACTGACAAATTTTCAGAATCATATCCATCAATAGATGTCAGGGAGAGGCCCCCCGTTCACTGACAAAAACAGTGGCCGTTGTATAACATCATCTATCATCCTGGGGTCTTTGTTCAGCATCCTGTCTCATACCGGGGCTAGCAGCCAGTGCGAGGGTGGCATTCTAGTTGACAGGCCAGTGCAGATGCTAAATGACAGTGACACAAAGAGGGGGCCCACCACGCAGGTCCTGACAGGGCTGTTTTCCATAGAGAAGAGGCTTGACTTGACTTAAAGGCCCAACCCAAAATCAGATTACAGCACCGCTCTTGACACCTCTTTGGCCTGGTTTTGGATGGTTTGTAATTTTCAACTATAGGAAATACTGTGACTGCTGAATGACAGTTCTCTCAGTGGTTTCTTTGCATTTGTGTTACTTGAAAATGATATTCACCAAGTGTTTTTGTACATACTTAAAATTAAAATGGGTTAACTAAAATGTCATTTCAGCTTTAAAAGAATTAACTTTTGGTTCATTTTGAAGTTTTGAGTTGAACCATTAAATTGACACGATTTTACTACAGCTTATCCAACATGTAACATCAACCCTGTGTGCCATTGAAGTGTCCTAGAGCTACAAACTGAACCACTGTCTCTTCTCTTATTGTAGTCACCCTGGATTAGAGCGTTTGCAAAATGCCCCAAGAGTAAATGTAATAATAATATTCATTATGGTGTTTCAGTTTACCTTGTATCCATTTTCTCTGATGCCCTGGAGGAGAACTGCTGTTCTGAACTCCTTTGTTAAAATGCAGAATATAAGGTACATCCATATCTGCAGTCCTATCTTTTGTTGGGATATGGATACATAGACAGGTCACCCCACTGTATTTAGATTACACAGTATTTCCATTTGCAGTGTTGTCTTTCTTGCTTAGGTGTGTCAAGGCTGGTCTTGGATTGGATTTCTGCTAATGCAGTTACTGGATCAGCTGAGAGCTGAAATCTTACAGGATTAGTTTCTTGTAAAAGATTTATTGTCTCCTATAATACTATTTCACTATAGTTTTCATGTTCCACTGGCTCTCATGTCTACAAAATGCATTGTAAAACACCCCAAATATTTGAAGTATACTTTTTGTACCGTAAATGGAGAAGTTTACAATCACATTGTGTTGCAAATATGTGTCCAACACCAGGAAGAGAAGAATTATATTAATGGCCTCATTTCAAAGCTCTTTCTATGCAACTTTGATGTCCAGTCAGTGTCATTGTGTGGAATCCATTAGCAAGAAGGAAAGCTTGCTTCATTTGCCTCTAGTGAAATAAATGAAATATAAATGCAGGGTATTTATAGATCTGAGGTGGCTCTGCAAGGATGTACCTCTTTGAACCCAACAGTGATGAGAATACAGATGAAAGCAAAGGACATGCTGTTTTATACACTCACAGATGAATGATTATCTACCTGGAGCCAACATGTTGATACATGCGTAAGAATCATAGTTGGTTGTTACTCAGGTTTGTAATCTTTCTAGTCAATCTGCAGAGCTGAAGTAACCTTGCTTGGCAGCAGGATATCTTCTATTTTATAGATTTCAAATTTCAAAGGTTGGACCTAAGAATAAATTATTTGTTTTTTGGTGCTGATCTGAATCCAGGTCTGTATCCAAAGATTATAAAACATTTTAAAAACACTGCCAGACGGCATATTATTTGTGCTATTTTCTCAAGAATGTCTGCCCTTGTTTAAACTAGAATAGGTAAATTAGGTAAAGGATTGTGCAGTCTTGGTGGATGTAGCCTATGTGCTCTCTGAGTGTTCTCAATTTAAAGCCAAGGCAAGACAGGGCAAGTTTATTTGTATAGCACATTGCAAAAACAAGGCAATTCAAAGTGCTTTAAAAAAACTTAAAAGCAACATAGGGGGGAAAAAGACATTTAAATTCAATTTTTAGAAAGAGTCAAATATAAAATAAAACCAGGTTCATTTACCCAGTATACTTTTTGTTCACTCATAATTCTAATGGGATATGTGTAATCAGGCTTTTCACCTTCCATTGTTTAGCTTTTTTGATTTCTCATCTCTCACACCACTCAAACCTTGTACTAGGGTTGGGTGATCTTCTCTATTTTCATATCATCTGATCATGGCTACTTGAGATCACCGATTGGCGATCTGATCACCAGGGGATGGTTTTACGTTGCAGCAAGTCAATGAAATGCCAGCATGGAAGAAATAGGCTTATTAACATAACTATCCTTATTTGCTAGACTCCTTGCCTGCTTGCTTATAACTTATTTGAAGGTGGGTCTCTGACATTGACAGCGTTGTGTTAAGAAAATTGATTGACTAACTTCTCAGAGTTAACTTGAATGCATAAATTTTTTTATATACTCATGTGTTTGTGTGAGAGAGAGTGAGAGAGAGTAAGCAAGCAAGCGGAGGTGCTGAGTGAATCAATGCGCTGCGCGCAGCTCCACAGTGATTTCGAGGTGTACACCTATTTAATAGTTTATGTAGCGGTCAGCATTGATATTGTGACATGCCGTGTCGCCACAAATAAATCAATGAATGGGAAACACTGCAGTGTGGTGCAGATTTTAGAGACTGTTTTTATGTCATCTTAGTTTTGATAGTGAGTTAGTTGAAATTGCCCTAATATTGGCGCATGAAAAACCAATCGCTGATCATCTCTTCAATCGTCGATAAGCGGATCGGAACAAGCCTACCTTGTATGATAATTATTTCCTCTTATCGTCACCGTGAATCCAGATTGTTTTCACAACAATCTTGATAAAAGCAGTCAGAACCGCGCCGAAAAACTTAATTCTACTCTGCCCTGTTAAGACAGCCAAAACAGCAGAGAAAAATGTTCAGTCCAGACAGCGGAGAACTGTTCTAGAGATACCACTCGGCCCTGTTAAGACTTGGTGTGACTGTTTATGAGAGAGGATAAACCAATTGAAGTGACCTTTTATTTAGTAGTTTTCCTAGTCTCTGGGACTTCCCCACTTCACTCTGTATCTCCCTTACACTAACCTGCAACCAAAACCAACAATAAAGTCATGCTTTCAAATTGAAGAACTGTAACAGAAACATTTTAGAAGGAACCATGATTAAAACAAATGTATAAAACACTGTACTGGTACTACTTTGGCCCTTGTTTTGTGGCCTTCATTGCAAGTACTGGAATTGTCCCGTTTTGCCTAGAGTTGACCTTGCTTTGAATGAAAGGGGGTTAAAATGATTCAAATGACATGTCCACCTGTTTACTGCCATAGTTTATGAGTGACCACTTTTATGACGCATTGTGCCAAAATCCATTTGTAAAGGAGTGGCACTGAGCTTTTGAAGCAGGGACACTGATGGCTTATAAAGCTGTCATTAGCTAAAGGGTTAAAGTGACACAATAGGGAGGGTTTTGCATTCCCAAAACAGATTGTTTTAACAGCTAGAAGGACAGCTTTTATTCATTTTTGAATGGGTTTACCCATGTCTGGAAAGGCAAACTCACTTGTGTGTTGGTAGAATATCAGACAGTTTTTTCTTCTTTCCGCCCTTTTAAACGGCACCATTTCAGACACCATCTTTAGGTATGACACAGCTACATTTCTATTCAAAAGGGTACTCCACACTTGCCATTAGAAAAGATATGGATTTAGTGTGCAGCCTAGCGATTCACTATCTAAGAAAAAGCCTCACTATCCCTAGAGAAGTGCAGGAATTGCAAGTGTCAGCTTTACCTTTTAGTAGCCTAAATACTCCGTATTTACCCACTCTGTGTAACTTTGTGGACTATAGGGTTAAGCACCAGAGAGTTGGTTGCCACAGGTCCTGCCATGATGTGAACTTGCTGTAGAAATGTTGAGAAACTAAACTAAACGGTGTTCATATCATGCTCACCACAGGGAAGGCTGACTCATCAAAAAAGGGCTCAGATTCCTCCTTGGGGTAGAAGTTACAATTTTGTTCGTCCGGCCTTCTGTCGTTTATTTGTAGTAATAACCCGGGGAGACTTTGTACTCCAGCTTTTTGTCAGTCTGCATCACCCGATCCTTAAACTGTAACAGCATCCCTCCCTACACCTTGCTGTTCTTTTCTGCAGAGCTGAAATTCCACCCACCTTCTCTCTGAGAGCACACTGCTGTGACCATTTTTTTCATATGCCACTGCAGAGTTCCTCATTTACATAAAAAAAGACACTGAACAAGCAGTAAATTTTATTTTAAAACAAAACTGTTTGTGATTACACAGACATCCTTAGATAAAATGCTAACAAGCTAGTTTTTTTGTTTCAAGAAGATGAGGATTTTGGAAATTCCTGTCATAACACTCTAATAGGCGACAGGTGAGAAGCATCTGAAAAGTCTGCTGCCGAACGCAAGCTGTTTCCTGTGACAGCTTCATCTGTGAAACCATATTCTCCAAGGGCTCAAAACCTGCCCAGGGATCACTGAGACCGTTTAAGATTACATGTCTGCTGGCAGGGAGCAGCAGATAGGTGAAAATAATTGGCTTCGTCACCACCCGCCCATCCGCCTCCCCTTTTACTCCTGGCGGTGACGACAGCTGGAGTGATACTGCGAGGTAAGAGGAGCCCAACCTCCCAACATCCACCTGAGCTACTCGTCTAGTTTGTACTGATGCTGTTACCCGGCTCCTGTGGCATATAATCAAGAGAGGGAACCCTTCTGCCCCCCGCTGATTGGGTGTAAAAGAGGTTGCAGACCTAGTTTCATGCAATTAGTGGAGGAATGCCAGACGCTAATGGAACACAGAAGTGTTGGCAAAGCATTATGATGGGATTGTTGGGGCCACGGGAAGTAAAAAAAAACGAGGACATTTGCCCAGAGGAAGAGTAGCACTGTACAGCATATGAAACAATAAACTGGAATGGAGGTGGGGGAAATTATCCACACAGCATGTTTTTGGGTCCAGGGCTTATTGGGTATGGGTATTGTGGGAAAGTGAGGCTGGTCAGTATAACATGATAAATATCATTGAAGTAATGCAGATGGTTAGGCGCAGGGGAGCGCTCTGGTGGAAAACAATAGTGAATGGGTATTTCCGTAGTAATTAAGCTCTAATTTGTGTTGACGGTGGATACGGTGTTGATGCTTTCGCAAGACTCTCAGCCAAATCTGATTGGTGACAGCGGAGGGGAGGAGACCTTTTGTGTTGACACAAAGCATCTCAGAGGGGTAAAAAAGCAGAACAGCATAATTCTGGGATTTATTATGGATGCCTTAAATGTCACGTTTTGAATACGTGGACTGAACATCACAAAATAGTGAGGCTTAAGGTGGCTGTATGCTAAAGCTGTACTTAACAAGGGTCTTAACAAGACCTGGCGGGTTTCCAGATCATGTCAAATTAGTGCAGAAATACTCATGTGCAAGTAATTTGGCATGTTTATGTACTTAAGCATTAACAAGGCACCCTTTTGAGTGTGTTGGGCAGCATCTCTAACGTATAACAAATGTGTTGGATAACTTTTAAGTTGAATTTGAAACAATAAAGACAAGGGCTGCAACAAAGGTTAGTTTTCACTGCTGATTCATTTGTCAAGATTTTTTCCCAATTAGTGAATTAATCCGTGGATTAGTCTTTAAAGTCGAAGTCAATTTAATAGTCTCAGAGCCCAAGGCATTGTCCTTAAAATTGTTTGTGGTCTAAAACCCAAAGATATTCAGTTTACAGTGATATGAAACATTTCACATTTTCGCAAACTTGAGAAGCTAGAACCATGCAAATGTTTGCCATTTTTGCTTGATAAATGACTTAAACAGTAAATTGATTATTGGAAATGTTGGCAGTAGCTTCAGTACTAATCATCAAGAAAGCGATTTGTGGATTTCAGATAAGAACAAAAAATCACATTTGTGTTGTGTACACACATGTGAGGCCATATCTCTGCTTGATTGTGAAAAGTGTTACTCGTGCGTAAGGTTAAGACATGCCTAAATCACCAATGTTTTATTCATGTGATGTCTATCAACAAGGAGTCATGCAATGAGCAGGCGATGCAGAAATAGTGATGCACCATGGGACAGAAGTGGAACAGTGCTAGTTCAGCAGTAGTTGGGATGAGGAATACATCTTGGTTGGTGCGGTGGCATCCCTGTTAGGGAGCCTATTAGAAGATCCCAACCAACACAGATCACATGAAAACAGCACAGATAAAATGGGAGATTTAGCAGATGCTCCGAGTTAGAGTGGATTGTAATGTCACCACCTCCAGGTGAATTTGCAGCTATAGGCAGTTCTGAACAATTTCTCCAGCAGTCTCTTGGGTATTCCTACACTTTTTCCCCCTTTGTTTGCCTTACCCCCTTAAGAATGCTGCACTGCCAAAGTGTCACTGGGGGGTTTTAAATAAATAATCACAATATGCACTTATCAGATGACAGCTTTGCATTCTGTGCACTCTCCCACACTCATCTCCTGGAAGTTCAGGTTTGAGCTCTGACAGGAAGGACAAGTCCCTGCATGCACCTTACACCAAACCAACTGTCTCTTAGCCACTGTTGAAACAATTACTCATAATACCGGGGGCTTAGCCTACTGAATAAGGCTGTTGTTTAGCTGTTGCCATGTGAATATTCCTCACATGAATCATTCTTGATATTCCTGATCCTGTACAGTTTACACAGACCTTGCCATTGGTTCACAGTCAGCTCTCAGACATTAAAGGAAGAAGGCAGATCGAACAAAACTGTCACCTTGTGCAGGTCCTAAGAAAAACATACAATAAAGCCATTTGCTTGGAATAAAAAAGACCAAACAGATGGGTGAATGAGGGAAGAGGTTCTTCCCTCCCAGTAAGGCTCTATTATTACCACACAGTGTCCTTGGTACAGATGTTGGGATTTCATGTGTGTTTAGAGCATTTTCATTGCCTTTCAGACACACCGCTCCTCGTTTATAATGGCAGGGGATGGGCACTGAGTGGCTGTCAAACCTTGAAGCTTGTTTGCACAAAGTAGAGACTGAGGCGTATTTGGCTTGCAGTGGTGCTCACTGGGGTTGCAAGCGTCTCATATTGGCCATGTCGTGGTTAGTGAAATGTGTAGAAATTATATGTGACTCTGGCCAGAGAGTAAGCTGTGGCACAGGCGGCCACACCCGGCTCGCCCACACGTCTGCACCAAACTGGTAAATAAAAAAATAAAAAAAGCCGCACGGATGACATCAGATGTGAACAGAGCTGTTTAACCGGTCTGTGAATGGGAGACGTGATCTAGAAAAGCCGTTAAACTCACCCTCAGGTGGTTTGGACTGTTGTGTGTATATGTACGTTTGTTAAGGAGGGAGTGTTTGTGTAGAGTATGTTTTAATTAGGGATTTGCTTGCCAGTTGGGAGTATTGAGTGTGTTACTTAGACAATGTGAAAGCTGAGGATTACTATAGTCCAGTTTGCACAAGTGGACCCTGCCATTGCTAAATAATGTCAAAAACATGTTGTACTATGGAGGAGTGGTGATACAGCTGTGTTTCTGAGTCATGGTCATGCATGCAAGCATGAACTGATCTGAATAGTAAACCCACTGTACGTCCTTAAGATCATACCAGGCAGAGAATGTTTAAAGAGATCAAAAAAAAGGATGTTATGGATTGTAAAACGTCCCCAGCAAAAAAATCTGCAATTTTCATATTATACCACCCTGTGAAAGCAGGTTTTAATGACCATGAACATTCTTATTATTGTTTTAAAGTATGCTTTGCACCTGCCTCGGAAATTGCTTCTCCCCACACTCTGACACACTCAAAACCTCAGGTTTCCTCCTGTTCTGAACACTCTGTTTCCGTTCTATGTATTACCGAGCCAGACGGAGCTGGTGTTCCATATATGGTCATGTGCTCCCACACTAACAGCACTGCAACTCTCAGTCTGTCTGTTCCGCCCAGCAACATCAACAGCCTGATAACATGCTTCAGGTCTTGGCCAATCAGAAGACAGTGGGCTATGAGAGGGCGGGGGGGCTTAAAGAGACAGGAGCATCTACAGCTTGTTCAGACAGAGGCTGAAATGAAGGCCTACATGAAGAGTCAGTATAAGAAAATAAAATATGTTTTTGAACTTTGACTCATGCAAAGCTGCCATACAGGAGTCACAGAACTACAATATAGGACTGGAAAAGCAGTATAATAGGTCTCCTTTAATGACGTAGCCGATCAGACAACTGAAGCTAACATCTGCACCCTGTGTGGTCACTGCTGCCTGCATAAAATATCCACCGTGACTAGTATCGTAAGTTAATAGTCTACGATTTTCTTTTACCGAGTAAAGTCTATGCAAGAAGACATGCACATAAGACGTGTGCTCACGCCCGTAACATTACATAACATTAACATTAACCATTTACCCGATATAAGAAGAAGTAAAATTATTATTTTAGATGTTCACGACACCAATAAAAATAAATAGGTTCTTTCTCAAGTTTGCAGCACTGTCAGTGTCAAGCAAACTGCTGTGCACAAACATGTCTTAACATAGGAGCAAGAGGATGAGGGGCAATTGAACAGCTAATTTAATAAAACAGTTACAGAAGAGCCAAAGGCAACATGGAGTCATTTGTTGACTTCATTATATCCAGTCATACTGCTGATATATTTACCTGAAATGTTAATTTAGAGAATGAGGCAAAAAAACACAATGACTGTCCTTCATCTTTTTCGTGCCCGGATAGAAGATTTTCAGAAACTGAGTGTGATACTGTTTCTGTTTTTTATGTCACTTACGAATTTCACTTTAAATCAAGATGAAACTTTCACAGAACTTGAATGTGCCAATTATACCAATTTCACTACAAAAGTCTTGTGGCTTTTGAAAGCGGGATCGATTCTAACACCATTACCTCACCATTCTGAAATATCACAAGTTCACACCACAGACCATGAAACAGCCTTATCGCACCAACCAGGCCTCTCCGACTGCTGTTTGCACTGCTCTCCTGTTTCATTCATAGTCCAAAGTATTTTTTTCTTCAAATTTATTGACCTTAATATTTACATTTGATGTATCATATTTTCTATATTATATACTCTGAGTTGTTGCTCTATGGCCTCTCCCTCTGTCAAGAAGCCCTCAGTGTATTGCTTTATTGACCTACACGGAACCAAAGGCTGCCTCGTTTCTGAGTTATTGAACAGGGAGAGGAGAAAAACAAAATGAGAGGACATGCTTTCTTGTTGTTTTTGCACTGAGCGCTGCTTCTTCACACATTTTATTGGGCCAAATTATTAAGCAGCCTACCTACAATTTAATAAACTTGTTTTATGTCTGTGAATATTGTAATCCTGTGGGCTGTTTACTGATTCTTTTTACACCCACATTATAGAGAGCTATTTCGTCTCAATGGCACATCTGCTAACTGCATCTGTGAAGCGGGTGCCAAGCCTGGAAACCAGGTGTGCTGCCGAACAAGACCCAAGTATTACACAGAGAGTTCTCATTTCATCCCTCCCTCACTTTCTCATTTGAAAGGACTCAGATTCATGTTCCTCTGGAAATATGTCCACCTGAGACATTGTAACTGCAATATTTTCTATATGCCTCAAGTGTGAGTAAAAGCAGTCATTGCCAGGGAAAGCATGATAACAATGTTCTTGGTAGATTTGACTCCAGAGAGAGACTTTTGTAAACTATGCGAGCCACACGACATTTGTGAAAAAGGCTGAGATTTTGTGGCGTGTTGCCGTAAACTCACCTCATGCATTTTACAGAACATGCTTATATTGTCTCACATGCCGGCTATCTAATACCTTGCAAGCATTGCAGCTCTATCTGTAGCGGGCCTGAACTTTTCCATAATGGTGACCCATGTGTGAACAACAACACGGTGACAGTTACATGACTGTAAGGGATTATATAATTCTATTTGTGGTATATAAGTGTGTCATATTTTTCTGTCATAAACATTGAAAAGAGTTTTGTTTTGTTTTTTTCCTGAACATATCCATGAACACACGTGCACGGCTGTGAATACAGGCCTTATTTACAATCAAGAACACTCCCGAATGAAATGTAAGTATAGACTGGAATATAATGTGGCACATTCCAGAATAATTTCATGCACATTATAATATAAATACATATTTTGCTTGATGGCCCTTCACTGTCCTTTAATTAGCTTAATTAAATCATTCAACTGTGTTCTCATCGTGGCCTATAAATAAGCCACATTTTTATTCAGCTGTTCCTCAAGGATATTTTCTGCTGCTTTGGTTCCATAATGCAGTTCTAAGCTGTGCACTGATGCTCATATGAAAATTTGATGCACTACACGCTTGGTTCTCCCCCTTCGCTGCACAGGGGCAAAACAAGCCTCTCCCTCTAACATTCCCATTTGATCTGGCACCCCAGCTGTTTCTCTGCTCTCCGTCCTCTCCTCATGGTTCTTCCCTCTCTTTCCCCCTTTTTTCATTCTCCTCATCTCTTCAAATGTGCAAAAATCTAATCAAATTACAGGCTTATTTGTGCCTCTGTAACACTGGTGCAGCACTTCCAAATTTCAAAAAGGGGACAGTGAAAAGCTTCTGTCTCCTCTTCATGAAAAATTCACCCTTGGCTGACCTTTTAGGTGCCAGAAGCACTGGAACATGGTTTCTGGGTGCTTTTAAGAAACTACCCAGGGAAAACTATGGCGCTGTCTTAAAATGCACTTAGTGTGGGCCTTGTTGTAACGTTTTTCCCTTTAACCATTGATTTAAAAAACAAAACTGAAATCAAAATAGAGTGAAATAAATAAAATGCTTTCTAAATTATGTAAAACACACTCCTAATTTCCCTGGTAAACTGTCGGTGAAGCCTCTTTGAAACGACTTTGTAAAAGTTCCTACAATAATCCCTCATACTTTCACTTTGCCAGCCACCTATTCCTTCATCAGAAACCTTATTGTTTATAGTGTGGGTGTTGCACATTCACAAGGCAGAGTGTAGTATCTTGCTAAACACATAAAAGGAGACAAAGGATACACAGCAAATAGAAGCGGCGTCTGATAAAATGAATCTCTGAGGAATGAAAGTGCTCATCTCTCTTTCTCATCCTACTGTTTGTCTATTTTTGTGTCTCGCCCTGTCTTTCCTTTGAAAACACCCCCACCTTCTTCCATTGTGCCATCCCTGTACTGTGTAATAGTAGTGTTACTCTTACCCTTGGATGTGACAGTGTTTGGGACGTGTGAATGAAAGTTCTTCTTCTCAGCCAGTTATTGGAAAGAATACAGGAGGGTTTTTACTTCTGGAGATGACCTTTTGTTTGTCTGTATATTTCTGTTTCTGTGTTCACTGGTCTGCTACATGACTTCGTGAACCATACAGAGCAGCCCATATAGTCAGTGTACACATGTCAGGTCAGTCTAGGACAGTTTTGTCTCAAGGACAGGACACACACACACACACTCTCTCACACACACACACACACACACACACACACACACACACACACACACACACACACCCCTATCACACAATAATGCTGAACTGCTAGTTTATTCATGCTCTCACCATGTTGAACTTACTGAATATTTAGACAAGATGAAATTTAAATGGATCCCCGCCATTGTTTATATTCATTAGCGGCTCAAGGTTTAGAAGCAGACCATTTTATGTCAGTGAATTCTAAATAGAGTAGAACCAAATTTTTTCCAACTTTGTAGGTATTTGAATCTAAATTACTATTTCCCCGAATCATGACCTGCACGTAAAATATTCATCTAATTTCTGAATTGTGCAGTTAGTCTGCCACAGCACTGAGAGCATATCTGTAATTTAAGCACTCTCTGTTCTTGAAAAGTCTGGATTAATGTGTTGTTATTTTAGATAGCAGCCAGTTCAAGGGCATCTCTGTTAGATCTTCAAGGACGAATTGCAACATTTCTTCAAAAAAAAGAATAGAAATAACAATCATCTCCCAGCTCATGGCATACTGCTATGATAAGGACGAAATATGGGCAAGAGTCGAAGTGTCAAGCAAGTGCTCGACAGCAACTTTCTGATTCCTGTAAACGTTACTGTGACTAAACTAGAAAACTGTGTCAAATTGTTGCCTCAGATGCAGGGTGAAAGGCAAACGCTGCAGCTTTATATAATTCATGGCACAGTTTTAGAATTGTTATTACTTATAGTGACATGTTAGAGCTAAACTGAGCTCACTGCTACGCTGTGTGTTCCACACTTCTCTTGTTAAACTGCCAGGGCTCTCATACTCAAATCTCTTCAGACTTGGCTCACTAACTCAGGATTCCCAGCACTTAGGGACAGTCCAAGGCCCTGCTGATTAAAATGCCATAATTAAGTTGGCATTGTAATCATCTGTAAAATATTTAATACTCATACTTTATGAGTTATAAATGATATTCTTTTGTGTTAATTTATCCCTCTGGCGTTTGGAGTGTAGAAAATGTTGATCCCACAGATAATGCTGAATTCTTTTTATGTGCCTTCAACAACATATGACCATTTCTATGTGTCTATATTGATGCAGATGAACTTTTAGTAGGTGGTGCTCCTTTCTGATCAGATCAGCAGCTGAGATTTACAAGGCAAAGCAAGTGTGATATTTTTAAATTTCAAATGAAAGTGAATGACAGTTCCTACTTCCTCCTTCCTTGCACTTTGCAATGCATTTCAGCCACAGGTGTGTGCACATATATTTATGATGAACTGCTTGTGCAAGTTCCAATTTTGTAAAATACATCAAGTTTTGTGTACTTTAGAATTTTTCTACAGGAAGGTTCCACTCAACACCAAGTGTTAAAGCGAGACTATGTATCTTTTTGCTGAATGATAACCACTGTAGCCACAAGTGACAATTACAGAATAATCGTAAAAAGGTAAAATAATATAGTAATAGTAACATAATAGTGCAACTGTGGCACAGGTAGAGAAGAGTCATAAAGTGAACTGACTCCATAACATCAGTGGTACTGGCCATACCGTACCAAGTAAGGCCTTAGCAACTTTCAAAAGTCCCATTTTAACAAACTCAAGAGCAGTTTTCTTAAATAGGCTCACAGTATTTACTTTGCATTTTATGCATTTATTTCAACATTTCACAGAGTATTACTTTAATTTACAACCTCTTTACCATTTCAGACACTTGCAGTATCACACAAATGCATAGGCTCCTTTCTTTTGTTCACAGATAGCAGCCATCTCACTGTTATTCAATCCAATTATTCTGCCATCCACCCCACGGCTAATCAAACTTTTAATTCTCTTATGTTGCCTCATTCTGTAATTGGTTTATGCAGTGAAACCAACAAACAGCACACATCTAGACTAGTAATCCCCTGACAGCCACACATGCTGAATCTGCTAAATAAACAAAAAAACTTCTGAAAACTTGAAGGATATCCGACCCTTGTTAGGTGGATGTAGAAGGCAAGTAGAGACTGGACATTCAGTATTTCCAAAGGGGTTAATGATAACTCTGAGGGATGAAGTACTAAGCTGGAAGAGCGATTATACAGTAAAATGGTAGATTGCAACATAATCACTTTGCTTGGGGATTTTGTCTGCCTAGTTTGAATTTAACAACCTACCATCACTGTCATCATTGTAATTTTCTTTGTTTTGAAGTGAAGAAGTGATGTTAGTTATTCACCTTTCTGTCACTCTTTCAACATGAATCCCTGTCTCTTGTAATCGCTTGAATTAACTGGAGTTGTAGGCCAAACTTGAATGTGTGAATCCAAACAATTTACCTCCAGCAAAGTCTCCATGGACAGTGGCTACTTAAAGATTGGAAATGGATGCTGTTTTAAGACGGTCCCAGTGGTTGGCTATGAGCAGTTTACCCATTTTGTTAGATTGCAGTAATAACACAGTGAGTGAGAATAGTCTTAGATGTAACTACTAGGTGTGTGTTATGCCTATAAAAAGTTTAAAGCAAGAACAACACAGCGAGTTGTTGGCACAAATTTGACTTTTTAAAAGACATCTCTCAAAAAAACGTTTGACATAGACAAAAATATGTTCTCCAAGCTGTAACATGAACAATAAGTCATCTTGTCAGAATTCATCATGCCATTTTAAGAGGCTTCTTTGTATAATAAGCATGGAGAGGTTTGGCAGCTTCTCCCTCTATGGGATTTTTTCAAGCTCCCTGCAAATATGTACAATGGCCTCACTGATTGCTTTTGTAGCAGCCCCTCCATGACCCTGGCCGGGTGAGCATTTATGGTGGTGTTGGATTCTATTTCAGCAAACGTGAAGGAGATCTTGAAGTATAATGACATGAGGTACTGTATGTTTCTGACTTTCAGAGTTGAAAGAACAGCACAAAATAACAACCTTGCAAGCACACAGGCCCTTTGTAATACCTCTCAGTTGTGAGGGGAGAATTATCACAAAACTACCAGCGGAAAGCTCTACGGTGTGCTTTGAGACCCATAAATGGAAGTGATAGACTCTCTAGCTAAGGTAGAAATGGCCATAGAAGTGATCTGAATAATAATTTCAAAGAATGGCAATCTCTTCACATGTCACTCAGAAACCTTTGTTTAGATTGACTTCCGAAGCAAGTTCCCCGGAGTTTGAGTGCTCCGTTGTCTGCAATCACAGGACTGACTCATTTTAAGTTGTGCAAGGTAAATCATGCCTGGGCAGGCTAGTGACGTTGTTTGTGCTCTTCTTGTTGTATTGAAACATTAGCAGCTGGCTGTATGGATTGCAACTCTTACATCCCGACAGTGGGGATCCTTCAGGTGTTCACTGGAGTGTGTCATGGCTACAGCCGAGCCAGCTGATATGAAGGTTGAAAGCCATCAGCTCAGAGTTCAACAATGTTTCACACTCCTGCTCTGACTAGCTTGCCTGGTAAAAAAAAATAAAAAAAGCAGCACAAACAACCTTGGAGTTGTGTCCCGTCACAGTTCATCAGCCAAGCAAAGTCAAGCTGGCTGAGCTGTGGGAAAGAGGGGAGCGTCACCTCAGCCTGTCCAGGCCTGCTCACCCTACAGGGGAGTGAGTGGCAGCACATTAACAAAGCACTGCCGCCCCAGCCTCCTGCAACGAAGCCAGGCTCTGTCCTTCACCCACCTAATCAGCCAAGGAGTAGGACACAGACCTGGCTGCCCCTCGTCCCTGCTAACAAACTGTCGATAAGGATACCCATGCAAAATATCATGCTCGATATGGCCGTTTCTGCTTGGCTAGTCTCACGGATAGAGGGCGGACAAGGCTTTGTCATGTGGCATTCTTCTAACTAGGTCACAACAAGTTTCATTTTAATGCAGCCGAGCGAGATCTGCTCGTAGCTAGAAAATGGGTATAAATATTAAACAGTTTTTTGTCATGATTTTTTTTTTCCCACTCCCCACAACAACAGGATTAAAAAAGGGATGAGACATTTGTATTCATAAAGTAAATTGCATTTCAAAACTATAGTTTTAAAATTATGGTGAGTATGATAATTGCTAAATAACTAACTGGGGAATAGGAATACAATACACTGTTAATTGCTGCACACCATCAATGTTCCCACCTCCCCAGAAACTAATGTCTTTGATCATTGTTGGAATAAAAAAAGCAAGTTTAATCTAAATGCATCTGCTATTAATTCTATTTTGTTGGTTATTCCAGTTTCATTAAGAACAATAAGATGACATATTAATAAGCCACTCTTGTTCTGAAGACTCATTGTCTTCCAATGTTCATACACATTTTTAGGATGCCATTGTTCTGAAAAACGAGCAGTTAAATTTTTCAGTTACATACAGTTAAGTTATACACATCAAAATATTTACTGCTCAACTTGATTCACATTAATAAGTGAGCAACCAGTCAGATACATCAAAACGTCAAAAAAGTTAGCCGATACAAAATTACACCACCGTCAGTCAACACATTAGCATAATAACTGTAAACAGCGTAATTGGAGAGGCTGGTTATTAGAATAAAGCATTCAGGCCTGATAAAACATTGGAAGAAAAATGTATTTTATTGGCTCTGCCCTGCACCAACCCTTAGCCTCTAGCATCTGCAGCTCCATGGACACCAACATATCTATTATGTATGAAGGGTCGGATATGCCACTGTACAGCATGTGAGCATACATTGCAGCTAAATGGGAACAGATAAAAGCAGTTTTAAGAGACTAGTCTCTGTTGAAATCCTTCAGCTCACCGCTGGCCTTCATCAATCACTGATTTATTGGATTTTATTCCAAGACAGTGGCAGTGTGTGATGGGTTGGCATGTATATTTTATTACAGTCCTTTGTGTAGAATGTAGCTGCATTTGTATTACAGTCTAAAGACATACTGCACTGTATCAAAATGTTGTAGAGGTTACAATAAATATGTGCAGTTTTGACAAACAAACTTATATGAGGCTAGCTGTTAGTTTTATTGTTTCTTAGTAGCCTTTATAGCAGTTATTTGTATCTGCATAGCTGTCACAAATAACTCTACCCAAAGATAAAATGATTAATGTGATTTTTTTTGCCCTGTTTTCTTATCCTAAACATATCCATCATTCTGAATGTGCCGTAATTACCACACTGATATGCATGACAGATTATTGCACATTTGTTATTATAAATAACCGTAAACGAGATTAAACACAAAATTATGCCCACAAGGAATACACCTGTCACAGCTCACTGCCCTTTATTTTACTCTGGCCTGCATTAACCCATATGTCGAGCCTTATTCCAACATCCATTCACAACACTTATGAGTGTACTGCAGTATGAGCCTCTTCAACTTTGAATACACAAATGCAGTTTTGTCAATTGTCAAGACACCACCACTCAGCTCGTTTCTGCTCAAACAATTTCTACCAGCTCTGCGAGGCTGGGATTGCAGGTGAGTGAGGGTACACTTGCAATCTGTGAAGGGCACAGAGAAGATGAGAAATTTTCACCGAAGCTACAATCATGTGAAGGCAACAGATATGTGCACTATCTAATGCACTGTGACAGAAAACACTGGCATATATAATCCTGGTGGCAGTAAGTGTTCTCTGGGTGTCTATAAAATACCCAGGCTGCAGGGCAAAGGTGTGATCCTTAACTAATGAGAAGCTGCCTAAAAACTCATTGTTTCAATTCTCACTAGTAGTCAATGATTAAACTGAGTTCTGCAAGTAACGTTAAAGATAATATATATTACTACATGTTTGAACAAGTGCAGTGTTTTTTTTGAATATAGTAATAATAAAGTTTATGATACTATACCTCAAGTATCTGATACCTGAGCTTCAGTACCAACGTGTATCTTGCTTCGAGGAGTATAAACATGTTTTTGTCAGATTGTCATTTAAATGAGTAAATATCTAAATAAAGAATAAGTTAAGACAAAAATGTAATAAGGCATTGAATGCCATTTTGCAATAATTTATGCTTCATATTTCAGTACTAAAAAAGCATAGCGCAATTTGATATCCTGTCATACTTACGCCAAACATGTCCCAAAATGTCTTTCAACACAAATTATGCTGTTTTAGAACATTTCCCACAAATTCCACATATTTTAAAAGTCTATTCATGCGTTGTTTCCCAGTGTAGCTTCAGGACATTGCACCACATCTTCCCTCCAGTCGGTCTGACTGCTGCTTGAAAACCAACATAAATAAATGGAAAATAAGCATACAGAAGAAATGGCCAAAGAGCAGCTGCAAATGGAGATGTGACCTAGCACCTCACCGACACCTTCACCCTTTCCTCCTGCAAACCCAGTTTCACACGTACTTGAAAACACTACTGGAGAAGTGTGAACTCGCCTCTTTCACCTTACTGTTGTGCTACATCTTCATCAAATATCTTAATGTGGAAACAAAAGGATGAAGCACTTGCGTGGTTCTCCAGATTAGTAGTATACTGCAATTGGTTATTTGATGTGACAAGTCATTGACCAGTTCCTAAATAACCCTAAGCAGCAAGGTTTCTGTGTAGTCAATTACTAAAGCGTTTACATCCATTTTAATCAAATTAATTTCTTATCCATCTCATTAGTGATGTAATATAATGTTGTGTCATAATAACTTATGACACAACATTTATAATGGGTTCCTTTGGTGGGGCAGATGATAAATGTGAAAATGAGCAGGTATGACACTTTGATAATGCTTGTTTGATCTTAAAAAAAATCTGTTTGTTATGTCTATTAAGTCAGTTTAGTCAGCTACTTTATTTTCTCACAGCAAACAACAAGATTACCAACCAGATTAATATGATAAAGCACAATGCGCCTCTGTGCTCAGCCACTGAATCATCAAGAAAGACCAGCTAGGTGACTGTGTGGGGGAGGGATCCAGAAACCTGTGAAAATGGAAGTACTGGAAGTACAAGATGAAAGTAGTGATGAGTGGTGTGTGGGACACGGTTTGAGATATCTTTTGGTGAAAGTCACCCATCCCTTGAAGTCTTATCCCATGGTTAAAGCTATGGTATTAGGTTTCATTTTATAGATTATTGTGAGATACAATGTCAAAAGAAGAGCATTTTCTCTTCTGTGTATCTGTGAGTGGAAAGCCTACCAGAAGGGATGAAATCGGTAAGGTATCCACAAAAGTAGGTATCTTAATTCACTATCATCCAAACCCAGGCCGAAGTAAATTGAAATGTCCATTTCTGGTTTGTGACTCCAGAGACCATGACCAGCTGTTGCAGTTTGTGAGACCCTCTTTTTTTTAAAGAGAGAACCGGTTACAGCGGGAGAGAAAACGAATGGCCAGGACACCACACCAAACTCTGTGATTCAGATAACTTATTTAGAGAGGCTTCAAGTGAACTTCAAACATCTCTTTAATGATCTATAATCCTTTGGTAAATCTTCAGTGGGCAGCTGGGCTTTCAAAGTTATTTTTACCAGGATGTGGAAATCCATGATGAAATTAAGTCTGAAGCTGGAAAAAAATAAATACATTGCAGTGTGTGCTTTTTGCTCTACATTTTATTCAGGATATTTTTTAGCTAAAGCAAAGGCTAGCTGATGCCCTTGGTTGTCCAGAAGTATGATCTCCTGGTGAGAACAACACCTACTGTGTTTCATTTGACTGCAAGAAGGGCAGAGGGAAGTAAAAAAAAAAAAAGGAAGACCCAGGTGAAAGGTTCTTTGCAAGCCAAAGTAGCGCTGTCAGGAAATAAATAAATAAATAAAAGAGTCCACGTTGAGTCTTAATGGAGCCATTGATCCTGCACCAATGGAGGACACACCCAGTAGGGGACTGGCTCACAGTGAGGAGACAGGTGTTCGCTCGATATCTGTCCCACTTCTCTGACCTTAAAGCTTTTAATCAGCTCTGCCAGGGAGCTTGTCAATCCTGTCAAACAATGAGCAGCCCACAGTATAGACACAGTGAGGGAGGGCAACGCTAGGGTAAGAGCTCCAAATAATGCTCCTGCAGCCCTGAGGAAAAAGTCTGTAAATGCCATGTACAGCTATTTTGTCTGGCTTCCCACTGGACAGGCCCCAGTGTCTTTGAGCCAGATACAGCAGTAGCCTAAACCCTGTCAGCAAATTAGAAAGGCTATTAAAGTCAAAGCATAGCTGTTCATGTGAAGGATTTCACCTGGTATGATTGTGGCTTAAAAAAACTTTAGGTTGACTTTCATACTATCACTTAGAGATGGATACATCTCACATCATGGGAGATTGATACCTTGCCTATTCACAAAGCTAGCATGCTAATCAGTCTTTATTTCTTCCCTCAAAAAAACAACCCAGTAAGTTTCTCCTTTGGTTGACTGAGTGACAGGGATTTCAATATGGCCTAACTGAGTTGTTGAATCTCTCTGTGACTGCCTGCTTCACTTTCCCTGCTTCTGATCAATAGTAATACACTATCAATTGTCAGCTATACTTTTTTTCTTTGTTTCATCAAAGCTTTACGAGCCAGAACCCATTCCATTCTTACAGACTCCTTTCACTGTGCATCCTTCTGCATTTCGAGTCCGAATTGGAATGCTGTGAAGTTTTAACTAAAGAATATCTTTTAACACAGAGGGTAATTACGGTACTGGTTTGATTGCAGTTAATAGCACAAGCTGTCATAGAATCAGTCATTCAGCAGTCACACAGTTACAATTTGGCCACGCTGAAATTGCATTGAACCACACAATTATCTCTAGTCACAAGCAGCGCTCTTCACCATTGTTCATTTTATCTAGATGCTGCTCAGTATTATTTTTTAAACTTAAATATTGAGGTTCATAGCAAGTGATTGTTGATCCCACTGCTTGTTATCTGGGTTCAGTTTTATTCAACACTCTCTGGAACTAAACAGGTTGAATCCCATTTGTCCTTGATTATCAAAAGCAACAGCTACACTTAGAAAAAAAAAGCTATGAGTTCATTTCCTGACTTTCTTTATGCCCCAAGGCCACAGCCCACCCACTGCAGTGTTTTCAGATGAAACTGAGAGAAACACAGAGTCATCTTGTGATTTTTGATTTCTATGATTGATTTCTGCTCCAGTCACATTTTAGCAGTGTCCGTCCTGTTTTTCCTGCCGTGTACATCTTTGAGAATACACCGAATGTTTTTTATGTCCTGGGTCTCTGTGTCAATACACATTGATAGACATCTAACAACCAGTGGAGACTGGAGTAACTCATACCACCCGACTTAGCTTTCAGGCTGTTCCTTTCCCCTTGCTGTGGCTTTGTGGTTCCCTACTTATTTCTCCGTGCCAGTTGCTTCTCTCTTGAAAGACCAATTGCAAACTGTGCAGACATTTAAGTAGTGTTATTTCATGTGTTCTTCTAAAGCTTTCCATCAAATGTCACAGTATGAAGAATGAAAGGTACAGATGACCGAAAATGAACTGTCCAGAAAATAGCTTCTCCTTATATAGCTTCTTCTGATATTATTATTAATTAAGTCTTTAAAAGTAGCAAAATGTACCAATATTGCTGACAAGTAAGAATACAACAACCATTAAAGAGAAATGCATGTGGTGTCAGAGTGACGTATAAGCATAAATCTGACATTTTTCTTAAAATTCCACATTTAATTAATGTTTATTTGAAAAGGGAAGCTTTATGGAAACATATTGAGCGGTGAGAAAGTACAGTATATGGTGAAGCTCGGAGACTGGGGGGAGTAACAATACTCGATCACAGCTGGAAAGCACATGCATCAGAATATGAACATGGTCCTGAGATGTGGTGAGCATTCCAACGGTTATATGTATGTGGAACATGGAGCCTTACTCGCCTTGGAAAGATAGGCTGTGGTCGTGGTTTAGGAAATGGTTCAGCTCTGGTCTCGGAGTTCTGCCGAGAACCGCTGGATTTCATAGAGGTTTATGATCAAAACACACATGAAAAACAGGAATTTAGCAAAGGCGGGAATCCAACATTTATGCTTAAACACTGTGTGTTCCCATGTAGCCATCTCTGCCACATGTTAGCATCAATCTTGCAGTTTTGTTTACATGTCATACTTTCTATTGATGCTTCTACTGTAACCTATGTCATTTCGGTGTCAGGCTTTTCAAGAAGCTAGTTCAGTGTCAAGGTTACAGAGAATTCAGGGATTTTGAACAAAAAAAACTGACACTTTCTGTCGACCTTGCAGCAAATGTCAGAAAGGAATGTCTATTAAATATGTGCATGCATTACCATTGTGGGGAAAAAATTAAATAACAAGATTACATGTTCAGGGATAAAATAAGTATAGCATATCTAACTATCAGCTTAAGTAACTGTGCAGTTCATTTCTCCAGTGGTAAAAACAGGATACTAATCCATGCTTAAATGATGTGACTGCAGGGCAAAATTCATAATCATGTTTATTTGTACTTAATTCCTTGTACACGTGCACAGAGATGACAGAGATGGTTTGTTACAGTATTAGGGTGATGTACTTGTGAGTTGATTTTATTGCTTTCAACTTGCATGACTGCCTGGTGATCGGCTAAGGATTTGCTATTGTGACAACACTTGTTTTGAGCAAATGCACAGCATTTGTCAGAGTCCCATGGTGATCATGACTCAGACACATACTAAGTGTGCTTGTTAATTGATAGCAGACTGGGGCTTCAGCCCACTGCCCACTCCAGCTGGAGTGTGAATTCCCTCTCTTATATGTTAATAGATCTGCTGTATAAATGGCCTGCACCAGTAGTGGTGGAGAAAAATAGCTTGCTGCAACACACCAACAAGCATGTGTGTGCACAATGCCCCTGCTGTCCTGTTTATGTCCCAACCACAATTAGAGATGCACTTTGATGACATTCTTGTACTCCACACATCTTTAAAAATGTATGATATGCACAACATTCATTTCTTTCAAGCAATATTTGGAGGCTGTTCCAATATAGTGAAAAGAAGAAATGTCTGAAAAAATCACAAGTGGCTCAAATCAAATATTGATTGTACGTTCTCTTTTCTTGGTTTAATAAGCCAGTGGTCATGCAACAGTGCTTCTCGCTATGCTTATACTGGACTTATTTACCCCCCAAAGGCTTCCTCCCTCTTGCATGCCTGAAAGAAAAAGGCTCAAATAGCAAAGCCCCAGCAAAGGTCAACACAGGTCAGACACCAAAAAACGATATTCTGTGCTCTCACCAAGTATTTCTAAAGGTCACCTTGTATGGGGTGTATGGATTTACACACTTCTGGTGTGTATTCACTGAGTATGCAGAATGCCTCCACATTACATGTCCATTTCCATCCTTGTGTACAGCCAACAATTGATCATCCCCGTTCAGTTAAAAGTTGTTTGATATTTGAAATCGTAATGTTTTATAATGTATTCAACACAAGTGCTTGGCATTATCACATGCACGTATTCAGTGTTTGTACTCTATGCAAGACTTATCTTTACTTTTGGACAATGGAACAGATGGTGTGAGAGAAGGATTTGTCATGCGTGGTCATCCAGGGCCAGACTCTTTCTCAGCACTTTTTGGCAGGACTTTAGATGCATTTCATGCTGTATTTGCAGAGTGCTTAACAGAGGTATAGCATACCTCTGTGGTACTGGTTCATACTGAGTCACCTCCATCCTAAACGTCCCACTCCAAAACTATTCTCATAGATAATCTTGTGTGCTTTGTTGTTTAATGCATATTCAGTGAATATGTTTGTGGTTCAGAGCATTAATACTGACTCATGCAAGCAAAGCAGCAGCAGTGATTAAGTTTGCTAGAAATTATTTTTTATCACCAATTCTTCTGTCAAATGTTTTTCATGTTAATTCAATAAAAAGTTCCCAAGGCCCATGGTGATGTCTTCAAACTGCTTGTTTCATCCAACCAGCAGCCCAAAACCTAAATATATCAAATCATATAAAACATAGAAAAGCATCAAATCCTCACACTGGTGAGGTGGACCAGCCAACGTTTGGTATTTTTGCTTCATATGTGTCTTAAAGAGGTGGTATTATGCTCATTTTCAGGTTCAAAATCTTATTTAGGGGTTGTACCAGAACAGGTTTACATTGTTTAATTTTCAAAAAACACCATATTTTTCTCATACTGCACACCCAATCACTCACAACCAATAAAGCATACTTACAGGTTGTGATTGTGAATTTCCAGGCCCAAACAGAGTCGGAGGTGCATCGTCTTTTAGGATTAAACGTTGAACTGTTGCCGGTGTTCTGACGATCTATGCTGCCTTGCCGAAAAATGGTACCATAGCGCAAATTGATAGACTCGACTCTACTTGGCCCTGCTCCGTTTTCCGTTGCAGATAGTACCCAGAGATAGTACGTAGCTTGTCGTCATAACGATGTCACAGACAACTGACGTGATTCAATGCGACACACACCAGCGATCGACACAGCTTTCTCTTTTTTAAGTTAAAAACGTTTTAACATTCCTCAGAATGTAAAGACAGATAAGCGGTATTAAAACCTTCCAGCTGTGTTTTCCTCTGCCGTTGTTGCTGCAGCGGTCTGTGTGACGGCGGGAGCAGAGGGCTCTGTGAGCGGGCAGCTGGCCAATCAGCAGTCTGTCGTGGTTTCACGTTACATTTTAGTATCCCTCAGCTTGCTTGGAACCTCGATGGAGGTGAGGTGACACGAAAAAAGTACAGGTACAACATTTCTACAATGGAAAACCAAACAAAGGCGAGTCGAGCCAAAGGGCCTCTGCTCAGACTAGCTTGGTTTGAGGGCGTGCCTGACCCCGGAAGCTGCTTGGCAAGCTTTATGACGCGTTTTCATTGTGACGTCACAAGTAAAGGAAGTGAAGGGCTGGACTACAAACGAGCTGTTTTCAAGCGGTTCAGAGCAGAGCTTTCTGTGGGAGATGGGAACTCCCTTTGGGCTGGACTTTTTCACTTTGCAAACCTGTTGCACAAAAAAGAGATATAACTCAATAAAGGAGAGGGGGAAAGCCGAAAAGCATAATACCACCTCTTTAAACAATTAATCAGTAATCAAATTGTTGATGATTGTTTTCCCAATAATTGACTGTTTCAGTAAGAGATTAGTCTAAGTTCAATGAGCAGACATCAACCAGTAATAAAGGCTAATGTTTACCTGTGTATCTGCTCGTGTACATGTGTTGCATTCCTTTTAGTTGACATGTGAGGTGAGCTTAAGGGAACCTCAGTCCACCTTTAAGTGTCAAATTAATGTCAATCTAAAATCATTTGAACAATTCCATTATGAAGAATTTCAGTCCGAACCTTTTTGACCTTTCCCACTAGGGTAACATCCCAACCTAAAGGCGTGCAGCAGTCGTGTTATTGTACCATTATGTCGACTGTATCAAAAGAAAGGTGGACCCCGTGTCACCCTGTGCTAATACTGAGATTTCCACGGGAGGTGTGTTGCCTGCAGCTTCGTCTCTCCTCCGCTTTAATATCCCGAGTGCTGTAATCTGCTCACCACGTGTGACCCACAGTGTGACACTCTTACTGCTTACCCTCCCCCGTAACTCCCAAAAAATCCTGTACATCACATTTATGTAACCCCACCCCCCTCCACCCCACTCCACCCCACCCCACTCCTCTGTGCACTGAGCCTATACCTGCTGCTGCCATGGCTTGGGCTGAGACCCTAATGCTTCACTTTGCAGCACGCCTTTGGCCCCAATTTTATTTATTGATCAGCTCTCTCCTATTAACACGGCCTACAGCAGCCCTCTTTTGAAAGCCCTGGAAAACTTTTGCATTATTGAAAAATAACCAGTGCACATCACCGCGTACACTCAGCCCATTCTGTGGATGAAATGCTTTGTTGACTAATTGTCTGGTCCATGTAAGTGCCCCCCAGCGTCTTGGCTTGAGATCTGTCTGATAGAACATATTATTATCTAGCTGTTACTGCACTCAAACCCCAGCATTTCTATTCTGATACCACACTTTGACACTCACAATACCTGGATCCATTCCATGTGTTTTTCCTCAGTTTCAGGCAAACAAGCATAAATGCAATGCTTACAGTCATGCATTTACCAGGTAGAGAAACTCCCGCCTCCCCTTCTCTTGTGACCAGCCTTTTGTTTACTGACAGTTGCTTGTTATCAGGTATCATAGAGGGTGATGTCATCTCCCCATTTGGTCAGGTAACATCAGGGTTGTGTATTTTGTGTCGTAGAACCGAAACCATGGTGGCCTTGTTTAGTTAAGCTGCAGGGGGAGGGGGACGGGTCAGAGCTCTCTGATACTGTGTTTACACTCAATACAGCCTCTCTCTCTCTCTCTCTCTCTCTCTCTCTCTCTCTCTCTCTCTCTAGGGCAAAAGCCTTATTTTTGGCCCAGCTTTATTTGTCATTGCCGCGGTCAAAGACAACTAAAATCCCAGATTACTTCTGGCATATTTGTTATTAGACCAGAATAAAAAAGCATTAATTACAGGAAATCCACAGGCACTTTTACCCACCATATATATTAAATTTAAAAATTATATTAAGCTACCAAAAAGGGCATAACATACCCCACTGTGACATCTATGTTTGGTTCTTTGAAATCTTCTGAAGGCAAAAGTAGCTGGATTTTCCAGTGTTTCATTCAAGAATGAATCATTATCCTACTGCAGTAAGATGAGAAGCTCCATTGCAGGCGAACTGATGCATCCCCTTGACATTTGAAATGCCTTAAAGCTGCTCGAGGGGCATGTGTGTGTGGGCTTGTGCTCTGAACCTTGTGTTGCCTCAGGAACGATGGATGCAGCTACATTAGGTGAGGATCGGCGCGTACGGTTGACTGCCCGATGCTACGCACTGCCAACCTGAAAGTTGTTATTTTATAACCCCCGTGGAAAACACAGGACTACTGTGCCATGGTGCTCGGTCATCATGCTTCTCTCTCCCAAACAAATGGCCATTGGGAATAGTTAAAATAAAATGCACAACGCCTTTCATGGAGCAATCCCAGATTGGGAAATTGCCTAACATAATAAATATTCCCGATAATCATTAACATTTACAGCACAACAGATGTTACATTGTCCTCAATGAACGAGTGTGTTGTACAAAAGACTATTTCAAATTTGAACCAGATAGTGGAAAATTAGGAACAGGTCTACTAACCATCTGTTCCAGCGAGGTTTCGCTTGCCTCTGCAGTTGAATGTTTGCTTAGGGAGACAGAGGGTAAAGAGAACTGCTTTGGCAGGTACACCATTGTTTACCCAAGAGACCTGGCTGAAGCACCATCAAATACTGTCTGAGTGTAGGTTAAAGCAAATTCTCTGACACATACTGTGCCATCTCAAAAGGCTAAATGGCTACGGTCAACAAAAAGAAACATAGAATATAGCTCCTGCTAAATGAAGTTCCCTATCTGGATGTATTAAGGCATCTAGCACAGTGAGATAGCTCCTAGTTATCCCTAAGAGAAAAACAATAATTTAATAAAGCATTTTGAAAAGCACTTTTATCTGTTGATAACATAAGCAAAATGCCACTGGTTGGGCTCCATAATACATAAAAAATGTGTACAAATGTTCTAACAGGGGAATAAACAAGCCGCTAATGGGTGGGTTTTGTGTGTGAATGAGACAGAAGATTTGGACTCCCCCTAAACACCCCATGTGTGGTCATGAATAGGGGAGTACAGAGCCCTGTGTCATTGCCGTGGGAACCGGGACTACATTAAACAGTCATTATCCTAAGTGGCTCAAGCCATGTTTTATCTATCAGCATCCCACTTAAATAACAATAGGGTATCCAAAGCATATCAAGCATGAGGAGATGATGTGTCTTCATGTGATAAGCTTTAAAGCTGCGTTTGGCAAGAAGAACCAAAATACACCTGATTTATCTGCTAGAATCACAAAATGGAGCTGCAGTTGACGAGACTATTACAAGTCTACAAACAGAGATGCCACAGATTTGACCTATTTGCCTAAATTTAATTTTACTGTGGGGTTTGGACAGAAGCATCCCTGTCAACAGGAATCAACAAGTGAGCACTCGGGCCAGTGAAAATGGAAACTCTTCACTCTCTCCACCCCTAAAAGCAAGAGAAGACATTTAAGTCTAAGAAGAGTGCAGTTTAATGACATCATATTACACATTTTCTGGGTTTTGAAGTCTTCAAACTTCAAACAGCGACGTCTCACTGCCATTTGGGACTGACTGTGTGCCAAGTTGCCTGGTGCAGCTTTAAATAGAAGACATTAATGAGTGCCTCTTCTAAAATATGCATTGAGTCCTATTTAATCTTTGCTCACATTGCAGCAGCTAGAGGTGAATAATTCTGAACTTTATTTGACTCAGGCACAAATGGATTTCTCTTGGATGAGCATGGCCCAAGTAATGGTACATGAGCCAGTAATTGTCTTCTAAAATATTGCTGGTTGTTGGCCAGTTCAGCTAAGAAAAAAAAGACAATAGTGATACATAGTCATTGCGAGATGAAATGCCAAGTAGCAATTGTCTTATGTAGAAGAAACTCCTAGGCTTAAGGGGATGGTGCCCTGGATTTCAATTTAGAGTTTTACAGTGTTTTATATGTAGAGCAAGGTCTCGTTTTAAACTCTACTGAAGAATATCAGGGAACAAACAGATGGATGAATGTAGTATATTTTGGGTTGAAGCTATAATTTGTCTTATTTGCAGAGAGAAAAGCAAATATTAAATCTTAATAACATGGTTGTAATTCATTTTTTATTTGTTACAGAAAGGAATCCAGCTTGATTTTCATATTAGTGTTTGCTTTCCCTTGTGGGTAATACAATCTCTGACTCATCTAAACACATTCACTCTTCCTTCAACTTTTTTGATCAAAACTCCCAGCAGTTCTGTATTTTGCAGGATATTGTCTACACACCATAAGAAGGTTATTTGACTGAAGGCTGGTATTTGTTGCAACATGCGTAGCACATTGTCCAATGCGCCATATGCAAACAACACAGAGCACATGTTTTTTCCGTGCTGCCTGACAGGCCAAATCTTATTACAGTTGAATGTTTTTTACACAGCTCTGTGCCGCGGCCTTGGGAGTCGCTTGCTATCAGTGCAGGGCCAGACGGTACAGCAGATGTTTTAATAGTGCCCCTTATGTCCCGCTTGATCCAAGTCAGCTCACCTGGTGTGAATCACTCTTGTTTTTTTTTCTTTTTCTACCAGCTTGGGCATACTTTCTGCTTTGTTTGTTTGTCCTATTGCTTTTCTTTCCAGAAATAGGGCTCCTCTTTCCACTGGCAACTCGCAAGGCAGTGTCTAGCCTCAGGTGTATTAGAGCATGACTGTCCCCCCAGTCAGCCTCTTGTCAGTGTGAGAACAAAGCAGCAGCAGCATAAGCGACAACGCAAGCCAGCCTCAAACCCGCAGCACACCTTCAAATCTCCCCAAAGCTCCGCCTTCCTCTTTGTCTCCCTCGCTCTCGCCAGTTCTTCATCTCCACTATTATATTATTTTTTCTTCCCCTTCTTCCTTCTGTTTCTGCACCACTGGATCTCATCACCCTCACAAAACCTACCTTCTTAATGCCTCATGCATGTATGTGGCTTTGCTCTTCTGTGGTTTTGCTGCTCTGTGGTGCAATCTATAATTACAGCTCTACTGTATGCTGAGCCAACGACTTCTCCAGTCCTTGAGTGAAAGGGGTCCCCGTGGGCGCCCCTGGTCCTTCAAGGAGGGGATTTGGGCTCTGTGGCTGTATAATTATGCCTATTCCTCTGGTTTCCATTTGCGTGAGCTGCTGTTTATTTGGTTCAATATGAGTGGGGAGCATCAGACTCAGAGGAGGGAGGGCGGAACAAGGGAGGGAGGGGCTGCAGCTTTTCACACAGCCTGCCCCTGCCAGTATTGTTTTAGCATTCAAGTGGGTGAGGTCTGGCCAGGTACATATTTATGAGGTTTTACAGCCCCCCTGCACACACAGCCCCCCACTTTCCTCCAACTTAAGATTAAACTTTAACTAGTGTTGTCACACAGTAAATTGTGTTTGCTCTTTCAAAAAATATCATACTATAGCTGCCACAACTGGTAATCTAAGCTGTGATAAAATGGAGTCAAGCGATGCCCTGAGGTGCACAAGGACACAGGTGTTTCTCAAGGTACAGACGACAAGGTTGCCAGTCCTCCCTGTCAAACTGTATTAGTAAATCAATCTGTCATCGTCAAATCCCCCAAGTTTAAATCTCTATAGATATATTGCTGATGTGGTCAGAAGGAAATGAAAGATGATGTGCACTCAGTAACTTCAAAAGGTTGTCACTTTGTTTTTTATGATTTGATGTAGGCAGCGAAGGCTGTACTTGAGTGAAAAGAATATAACAATGGAAAGAAATTGCCTTTCTCTCGTAATGCACTGCTTTCCGGCATAAGCCATTCAACCTGAGAGTTGTGCGCCCACCTTGAAAGATGGAAAGAAATACATTGTTCATCTTAAGGGTCTAAAAGCCGGAGTCTGCACCAAGTATTTCCTCTCTCTTCGTGCATGTATTGTGCCCTGTTGTCCTTCGGCTGACTACCAACAGTTTTTATAAGAAAAATACCCCTAACAGTTGCTGCGGCTGCTTAGGCAGTTTGACAGGCTGCACGCACGGAACTCCCCCTCCTCTGAGCTTCAGATTCCGGTATAGTTGAAGATATAGGCTACATCAGATATTATATTCCTTGGGTGTGTACATAAATGGATCCCTCTTACATATTCTTATACATTTTAAAGCCCCCTGTGGAAACTTTATCTCTGAATGCAGCGATTATCCATCATTTCGATGCAGTTAGTCTGCGCATGTGTATATGCCCCAGTCCTCCACTTGAGGCCACAACATATTTTCTCTCTGTTTATGACTTGATTCACCGGTGGCTTTATGAGTCTGGTGTGATTAACGGAGGAATTCAGTCTTTCTTCCTGTGGGTCCTCGCCTATCCATAGGAGATAATTATAGCTGTGGCTGGTTGTAAATACAAGCCCAGCCAGGGGTTGTCGGACCAGGAAATGGGACATCATCAGACTTCACCTGGGAAGGAACATAAATCAGAGGCTGAGATAACAAAGATGTGTAGAAGACAAAAGGATGCAGGAGCCCTGCAGCAGTTCACTGACACATCTGTTCAGACTGCAGTCATTTCCAACCCTGGACCAGGTGTAAATGATAGTTGTAGCTGTTTATCTGCACTTATGGCTTAGATTGAAGGAACAAAGAAAGGCCAAGAGCAGGAATTGTTGTGGATAAAGATGAGCCACAACAAAATCAATTAATCAATTCCTTATTCAGTAGCAAATGTTTACCATGTTTGGTTAATAAGTGATTCAAGTGATTAATTGATCATCAAAATAGTTTTGAGTTAAAAATCAGATGGGCATGAGAAAGAAGAGAGGCTGAGTTTAGGAAGAGGTAAACATATGCATGAAAGACTAAACCACAGGCGAATTTACAGAAGGTCCGTTCTTGCTAATTGACCTTTTTTAGCACTAAAACCCTCACAGGTTTAGATAGTAGGGGTGGGGGGCATAATTGCTGGGGGTTTTTATTTAGCTAATGTGTGTGTTCTCATTGTTTTGAGTGCTTACACAGGACTCCACATTGTTTTTTAATAAGAGCTCCAGGCAGTCATTGAAGTATTTGTGAGTAAAAAGTAATTAAAATTACAATGGGCTAGCCTATGTGTTGCTGGGTAGGTGGAGGGCCGCACAGCAGACGACGACTTGGCTCCAACTCACTGCCCTTGTATTCATTCATTAGTGATGCATTGGTTTGCGCTTGGCCCTTCCATCTCATCAGAAACAGTATCCCCATGGACAAAGACAGGGGTGCATAGATGTGCCCATTATGTTAATAACTCCCCCACCTTTTATACACAACCACCATGTACCAACTCTTTACACTGATGTATAGGGAGCAGACATTGCCTCTGTAACATTGGGAGTGTGTGGTTGAATCCATGAGTTTCACCGTGAGTGTGCGTGCATGTACTACCTAGGAGGCTGAATTGACTCCTTGACTTGCAGCGCATGTACTTGTTATCGACTGGAGTGCTTTGCTTGGCCTTGGACACTTGTTAATTGTAATTAAATGTTTTTTTTCCTCTTTTTCTGTGTCTGTTACTTCTAGCTGGCAACGGACAGATGGTACAGATGGACTCCAGTAAGTCTGGCTTTGTGGGTTCACAAGTGGAGCTGCGCTGCATTTTCATCAACAGTAACCCGCCAGTCAAGATCTCTCAAGTCACCTGGCAGAAGCTCCTCAACGGCACCAAACAGAATGTGGCCATTGCCAACCCAGCACTCGGTGTGTCTGTTCTCCCACCCTTCAAAGAGCGGGTCACCTTCAAGCAGGCAGCGGTTCGTCATCGTACACCCTCGCTGGAGGACACCACCATCATGTTCTCCAACCTGCAGCTGTCTGATGAAGCTGCTTACATCTGCGAGTATACTACATTTCCTGCAGGCAACCGGGAGAACATGGTCAACCTGACTGTATTTGGTAAGAGCTTCTAGAAAAATAATGATTTGAATCCACAGCATCTATAATTTTTAAGGTAAAACTGACAAACGTTGTATTTTACTGAAAATAACAGCTCCCTGTACAGATCTAAAGCTTTAAAGGCTTAACCCTTTCCAAGTTGCATCAGCATTTTCAGGAAATTTAATTGATGACATTTATATTCCCAAAATGTTGCTTCCCTGTAAAAAGGATGTATCTGCAAAACTTGCTATTAATGAGCTAAAAAAACATCGCAGCACTCTGTTTTCAGCTTTGTGACGATTTTTTTCCATAATCAAATGGGGTTTTAAATTGTTTATTTAGCTTGACAAGAAGGAGAATTTTCTCAATCTATATATTAATACTTGTTTGAAAAATTCAAAATGACCAAATTTGGAGATGCATGGTTTTCACTGGACAGAAAGAATGTGAAATCAGAAAATGCATCTACATTGCGGTGACTCAAGTATGTGTCAGTACGTTTTTGAGATAAGGAAATGGGGGAAAGAAAACAGTTAACATCAGTTAAGGAGTAATTTCCTCAAACATGTCATGACTGGCCTAATGAATAGTTAGAGGGATGTAAAACTTGTCTCCTGAATTTGGTTCCTCTTTGACTTTAGGCAGAAAAAGAACATTTTTCAGAATCAGATAACATAGGGTCAAACTGACTTCTGACAATTTTCCATTTTAGCTAAAAGAAAACACTTTTACAGCTCTGCTCTTCAATGTTATATTGCTACAGGCTTTGTTGTAAAGTAGGTTGAGTTCCTCTGGAACACCTCAAACCAGATACTTTCCTACCACATTGTTTGTAGTTAAAACTCCCAGGCAGAGATTGGTGAACAGCGCCATCAACCATCACACCATGGTTGAATTTACAAGGCTCTCAATCCATTAAGGGCCTTGACATTGAGTGTTCATATTCAGCAAGTGAAAATAATTTTGACAAATTCATGATTCATGATGATTGTTGTGACATGTTGTTTAGCACCAATCCCAGATTGGCCCATATGGCTTTGATAAAATAGGAAACTGCTGGAGAGAGCAGTCAATAAAAATGGCAGGTGAGACCGAAATCAATAAGGCCACTTCAGAGTGTGTAATTTGGCTTGAATAATCGCGTCTTGTGAAAAAAAGAGGAATGCCTGAGATGTCGTTTATCTTGGAAAGAGGCAGCTTTGAAAAGGTTGTGCGCTGACTTTGATTAGAGATCTAATTAGAAATTAAGTGTTGGTGTGCTTTCCATTAAGTCCCAGTAAAAGAAAAAGCACTTGCCTTAAGTAGTCCCTGTTGCCAGAGCTTCTTGTCAGCTCTGAGTCCCCATTTTGTGTCACTGAGCCTCCCAGGTCTTTTTAGGCTTCTGCGGCTCACTGAACATTAGGAACCTGTGTGCAGATAACCAACTGGCAGCGTTCAAAGAGGCCTCTTCATGGCCTATCTCTTTCAGTTGTGCATTCGCTCAAGCTCAAGCCTGCCTTTTGATGTACTAAGAGTAGATTGCTAATTGGTAACTCACAATGGATTCAAATTGGATGACTGCATTTGGGTAGGCAAGTGGGTTCTACATCTGTGCAAGCTTTGACAACTGTTTTTAGCTTTGAGGAGGGAAAGAAGCAAAACTTTGCCTTTGATTTGAGTTACAACACTGTTTTCATCTCTCATCCCCTTAGTTTAATTTACTTAAAAGCTGATTGTAGGTGAAGTAGACAAAATTAGACAAATGAGATGGAGAGAGACTGAAAGAAAAAACTCAAGATTTTTGTTTAATGAACTTTAATTACATTTCATTCATTTGATTGCTTTATCCTTTCGTCTCTACAGCTCGGCCCATGACACGTATGACTTTGACAACGCCCACGATTGTGGCCAGGGCTCAGAAACGCAAGATGACTGTTGCCACTTGTGTGTCAGCCAATGGGAAGCCACCAAGTGTGATCAAATGGGACACCAGGTTGAAAGGCGAAGCCACTTTCCAGGAGACTCGCAACCAAAATGGGACTGTGACTGTACGGAGCAACTATGTGGTGATACCGAGCCGCGAGACCCACAGACAGAAGCTTACGTGTATTGTGACGTACCAAAGTGAAAAGATCGCAGACAGCGTGGTGCTGAATGTGCAGTGTAAGACTCTCCCATATTAATGCTCTGATTTTTAAAATTTTTTACGATGAGCAGGTTGGTTTGGACTTATTTTCACCTGGATTTCATGTTTTCATGCACCCAAAAGTTGTTGTTTCCTGCTGCAAGAATAAACCAATAATAGTTTACAGTAAACTAGGACCTTTCTAGTTGTACAAGTCAAGAGAGCAGACTATGCACTAGACTCTTACTAAGGAAATGTTATTTTAAAAAATATCATTTTCAGAATTTCTTTTAAATAACAAAAATTAAAATGTTTAAAAACAATACTGAAACAACCTCGTTAATTAATTTTGTAGGAAGGAGTAAACTGCTTTTTAAAAAATTACATTTCTTTCTACTGTCTTACAGGTTTGTTAGGTTAAACTATTGTGCTCTACTTTTTCCCCTTTAAACAGTATGTAACCCTAACCATCATAATGCAAAACACATTATCATAGCTAATACTGTTAAACATATGGAGAAATTGAAGTTGCTTCAACACAGGTACAATGATACAGCGGTGTTTTTGGATTATGTTGTGGAGGGATGAACTGACTTCGGCATACCTTCCTTGCAGATGAACCTGAGGTGAAGATCGAGGGCTTTGATGGAAACTGGTACCTGAACCGTCAGAATGTTCAGCTGACCTGCAGGGCTGATGCTAACCCCCCTGTCACGATCTACCAGTGGAAACTGTGAGTCTGACTAAACCCTAACAAAAGCCCTTAAGGCTGAGAAGACAAGACAGCAGGGCTACGTGTTGTTTCTCTCACGTTTTTTCTCTCAGGTTTCTGACTGAAAAAAAAAGTGTTTTTGTGGAGGACACAGGAAGGCAATTTTATAGAATGGCCTAGTCCAATGGAATCAACTCTTTTCCAACATTTGTTGGATTATACTATATATGCATATAGTATTCAAAGATAAAAACACACCATCCATTTGTTTGTTTATAAAACCATGTAATAAAGACAAGAGTTAGACCCACACCCAGAGCACAATGGGCCTATTACAGCAGCAACACAGCCCTATCTGCCTGATGGTCACAGATACTGGGAGATAAATGCAAACAGGACACGGTTTGCTTTGCTTATGTGGTTTTGCTTTGAAGTTTGAGGACCAGCATTCAGGTAGAGGGGTAAGAAAGCATCATTGTTGGTGCAGTTGTGTTCTCGGGAGGGCACAGAAGGCAGCGGTTTGTCGCTTATACACAGAGAAGAGAGCTGAAACTGACAGCTGTAGTACGAGCTGTGGATTAGGCCAGCATACCACATGGCTGACATCAGTGTTTCTGCCTCAGAGACTATCATTGCAAATACTTGAACATGTTTTCAAGGCCTCTGAGAATCGCCAAATAAACCTGGGTTTGATCTGCTTTGAGTAATGGCATGAATGTTGGTCATGCGGAAATTTTGTAGTTTAAATATAAACAGTATAACATGGAGGAGAACACCTAGAGTGCACAGTTGTTTTTTGTAATTTACATTGATTGAAGTGTTTTAGAGATTTCGAAGATTTCAGATGCAAAACAAAACAAAAAGTCAGTACCACTCGTTGAATATAAAGCAACTTTTCTGAGCATATTACGGTTCTAAATGAAGGCATAATGCAGTAAAATTGAGAGATAAATGTAGCAATTTGTCCTGTAATTGCTGGGTGAAGGCTGGGTTGAGAAATATGTCTCTGGACTTGAGTGGATGTGGATTAATAGACTATTGTACCCTCATTGTATCTACTGTATGGGCTACGGTTGGATTTTAATGAGGCATAGGGGATCATTTTTCCTTTCTTTCCCTTATGCATAGATTTAGCTCTCCGGGCAGAAACACTGATATACACACAGCAGCAAAAAAAGACGACGAGATAGAGAAGACTTGACCTGTTTGGGGTTTTTTTATTATCAGAGGCAAGGGGAGATTTATGGAGATAGGGAAAGAAGAGGAGGAGGGTGAAGAGATGTGATGTAGAAAGACGAGGGCACTGTGTTGACAGATAGGAGGGGACGGCCATTGCTGCACTGAAAATGAGATGCCAAATCTGTTGTGAAGGTTCCCTTGGGCTCCACTGTGGAGGTCAGCACAAGGCTGTGACGGAAGGATCCGGAACAGGCCGGCATGATTGCGTCACACTTATGTGTTTGATACAGATCCACATTATTTCCAGAGACAATCAGTTGTATATAGTATTTATGTTATTCAGTGAGATCTTTCGTATTATCGTTTTTTTCTAATTAATTTGGCTTATTGTGGCAGCTATAATAAAAACAACTCTTTAGTTTGTACCATCTCTATCCACTTTTCACGTTATATTTGTTTCCCTGCATTGTGTGAAGGGTGCAGAAAGCCTTGGCATTTATACAATTCTTGAAGAAAGAATTCGAGCATCTTTGATTTTTTTTTTTTTTCTCAGGGCCCAGTGCCACAGCTAATTCTCAAAATGGGTTAATAGGGAGCTGCACTGAAATAGCAGAAACTCAACAAAAAAGCAACACACACTATTTGAACTTTATTGTTTGTTTTTGAAATGTTTGTTTGTAGGGCATTCTTAACTTGCCATGCTCATTTGTTGAGTCTGTTTTAAGTGCATGCTGTGATTTTCAGTGGGCAAAATAATAGTAAGCGAGGTAAGGGAGGGCTGAAGAGTTGTTTATTATCACATGTAACTCAATTACTTACTCTACAACAGACTTCTTCTAACAATTTCAGCACACGCATCATCTCCCTCCCCAATGCATTTTCAGTTACTCAAAGATATCGGATTCTATAAATAAAAAAAACAGTATTATTGTTATTACTGCACATTGCAGTGTGATTACCTCAAACTCCACTCCAATTAGCTGGCTTACTCATCTCTTTTGTGAAAATGTGGGGACTGCTGGTTCAATAGCTGCAGATAAAACTCCAAGATTACTTGATGCTTAAGTATAATTACTGCAGGATATAGTTAGTACAGTCAGTTCTGCCTCCACAAAGGCTAAACAGGCCGATGCCCCTTTTATTTAACATAAGAAATTAGAAAAAATTGTTAATGTCGCATGTAGCTCCTCAACAAGAATAAAACCCAACATTAAACATGTATGAAAGAACACTTTCAGGCCAACGAAACAAACGGATGTTTGATTGAAGACACCGTCCATTAATGCTACTCATTTGTTAGTGTGAAGTCCAGAGAGCAGTCTTTATTTCTAAATTTAATGAATATTAAAATCTCTTCTAATGAGTTTCTTGTTGCAAATGTGAATTTCCATATTTTTAGACCTGATTATAAATAGCAATCATATTTTAGGTTCTGGTGTTTTAGCATGTACAGTGTGTTTTTAGTTTAAAGCTGCCTCCACAAAATCACACAGTTTATTGTGTAATCAAGATGGCGATTTTATAATTAGTGTCTTTGAGTCCCCCCCCCCAACCCTCCGCACACCCACATCTGTACACACACATCACATACATGCATGCACAAGGGTAGGCCAGCCAGTCACCAAAGAGTCTGTATCACTCTCAAGCTGTTTGTTACCCTTTCATTTTGCTACCCCTCAGGCTCCACACACACACACACACATTCAGATGTCACATACAAATGCAGACATCTCTGGTCGCAGCAGAATCTGTGGTGAATCGCAGTTTGCTAGCCTTTCATTTCTGTAGCAAATCAATTGAGCTTTGCAGAACTCAGCATTTGATAGAGGCGCACAAGGTAACTGATTATTGAATCGTGACATACTGTATTGAGGGTTGTTTGCAGCTCCATTGTGAACGTGTCTCCAAATCGGCATATGAAAAACAACTTGACCGTAGCTCTTTTATTACTTTTGATCTGAACTGTGGGTACTTTGTGGTTTTGAAAAAAATACAGTGCTTTTTATTCAGACTGGTCCTGTAAGTCTGCTCTATAAAAGGCAAATCCGCTGTTTGTAATTGACATTTTATGATAGATTAATTAACAAATAGCTTCTCACTGTGTCTTTCCCCACATCATTGAAGAGCCTTGTTCAAAATCTGTTTAGTGCAGCTCAAGTGCTTGATGTGTGGCCATTGTTTGCACAAGACCTAATTTTGTTGCCTCTCTGTAATGTCGTTTTGTTTTTCTCTCACTGTAATAAATGGAGCATTACATTATGGCACAACAGCAGATCTCAAAGTGTCTCTCTATGACAGAGAGCAAGCCCAGGAGTGAAGGAGGGAAGTCTTTGCAGCATCCTCATTGTTTAAAGAAACCAAAACTACCGCCAATACCCAGCAATTCACCACAGTCAGAGCTGAGACCATGTTTGTAGCTCCACTTAAGCTAGGTCCATTCAGAGCAGCTGATGAAGCTGATCGAGGGGAAGGCAACAGGAAATGGCTAATTGTCCCAGAATTTGATACCCTTTTCAGCCTTCAGGCTCCATAAAAAGGGTCCAGATAATAGAATGGATGGTCGGTGTGCTCATGATCGGTGACCTCAAAGTGTGCTGACCTGATCAAAGGGCATGAGCGAGTCTGAACGAGTTAGAGATAGTGAACCATGAAGACAAACACCTCAGGCAGGAGAGACGGGCTCCAGTTCTCATTGACAGCTCAGCATTTGGTACATTCTGCATTTATCGCTTGATCAGCTGCCTCTCTTGACAGCTCCCCTGAGTTTTGAGTTCAGCCATGTGAGCTGTGCTGTAGTTAAGGAAAAAAGCCCCCCTCACCACCCCACCCTCCTACCACCACTGTCTGTTTTGTATTCTACATGCCAAAAAAGCTGTGTGTCCTCAGGCGTCAACTAAGTCTTACCTGTTTGGACCTGCTGGGATTCCCTGTCCTCATAATTTTGTTTGGACTTGATGGATGATGGCTGAAATATAGCACTGTCAAATATTCCTGGTATTTATCTCACCTCGACACACACATCCGCGTTTGTTTGGCACTAGAGACTGTATTTTTCATGCGCTTTGAATTGCTTTGTCGCTCCTGGGAGAGGGATTTTTTCCCTACCTACTGTGGTCTGGTGTAATTCTGCCTTTTTATGGTGTCTCTATTATTGTCTCTCTCTCTCTCTCACCACAGCTTGAATGGCTCCCTGCCCAGTAATGTGGAGATCAAGAACAACACCCTGTTCTTTAAGGGGCCGGTGACCTACGACCTGGCCGGTACGTACGTCTGTGACGCTACCAACGGTATCGGGACTCGCACTGGCACCGTGGACGTCAACATCACAGGTAGGTTGATAAACGCAGTCGTTTCTCTTTTCTGCTTCTTCAATAACCTTGGCATGGCTTGCATCAATACAGTACCTCGCTAAAATGTTGAGAAACCATCAGACCCCCGTCCCCCCTAAAAGAAACACATAATCCATGCGCAATATCCATGCACACGTGCAGACCAGCTGATTGTAGCAGATTACCTGCATGTTTTCAGTGCAGTTCCCACCTGCCAGAGGCTTTGTGGCTCCCTGCTGTACTGTGTGGCAGGTGAGATGGGGTAAAAAGCCTCTGTGCTTGTGTGTCAGAGCTACACAGACACTGTGAGAACACAACAGCCGCCCCCTTCCATCCTGCCCTCTTACGCATCCCGGCGCATGTGTGGGAGCGATATAAAGCAAATCTATTATAGGTGCCTAAAATAACATCAAGGAATATGGGGGTTTGAGGTGAAGGTACTGTATTGATCATAGTTTGCTCGCATCACGCTCATATTTCTCCGAACAGCCCGTGCCTCTTTTGTAGTTGAGCTCTGCGTTCATTCTTTCGTCTCTTCTGTCTTCTGGGGAAAACAAAATGCTGAACAAAACTGATTCAGTTCCCTTGCCTTCCAAATAATTGTTGGCACACACGCATTGTGGTTCCTCTGGGTTCTTATCCATAGGAGACAATATTTTGCATTCAAATCCCTTGCAACAATATATACCAGATCTGACTTTGCTATATGTACTATAAATGTGGGACTCTTCTTCTATCGGTGCCAGCTGTGTGTGTGGTATTGGGAGACTGTCACAGTTTTGCTCTGGTCGGACTGGAAAGACTTTTTCCCTTTACTCTTTGTCCTGCTTGATTTCTGGGAAGCTGGGGTGTTCTAACTTGCATTGCTTTGCATGTTGACTCATGCTGTGTCTCTGGGAACGCTGTGCTCGGTGTGAAGTGAACAGCTGTGCCTTACAGTATCATTGCATACTTTTGTTTCTGTGTCCTGTCTTTCAGTGTGTTATTCTCCAAAGGTAGGGGGAAGGCTAATACAAAGCAGCTTTGTAGGACGTGATGTCATTACCTGCATTGTGAGAAGTTACCCGTCAAAGTAGGGGGGTTAGTAGTGTGATAATAGATATCTCAAAGGAGCGTGAACAGTCCTTACTTATCAAACAGGAAAGTGAGGAAGTAATCTACCGTCAGGAAATCACCCTGCAACAGCTTGTATTGAGTAATTGTGTTCCAAAGAGATTGTACTGTTTGCCATAAAGAACTGTATCCTTTTGGAAAGAAAAAACAAAGGCACCAAAGTCATTTTCTATTTCTGCTTTTTCATTGATTGCTTAAATTAACAAACCTCATTGCCATTGTCCCTGTAGTCTTTCTGTTTATTCTCATCATTTGTCCGTATAATTTTATTGAGTGAGTGTGGTGAACAATGTGTGGGTACATAATTTGAGTGCATTCAGTTTCAATTTGTCCGTATCCAAAATATGATACCAAGCGTTTTTGTTTTTTGTAACATTTAGAGCCTTGTAAAGATTTGCAGATTGTTCAGCAGCAGGTCAGGATAAATGTAGTGATTGATTTTGAAGCTGTGAAAACACTCACACACGGTTCACAGTAATTAATACACTTAGTTATTACATATCATATCAGAGAACTGTGATTAGGCATTAAAGTGTTTTCACATTTTCTTCTTGACAACTTGATTGTCACTTTACTTTCGGCTGAAAGAACTCCATTTTACAAAAGTAGCGTCATGCCAACACATATTCTGAATAAGCCAGGGGTCTTTGGATGCTGTGGACTCTTTTAAAAAGTAGCTAAAAACAGGCATTTAGGTAGCATATGGTATTTAATGTTTAAACTTGTGTCATATGTCTGTTCCTCCTGCATTTTTTTTTATCAGTTTTTCTTTGTTTCATATGTTTGATTCTATTTTATTTATTTGACTATAAAGCACTGTGTGACTGGTATCTGTGAATGGTGCTATTTAAATAAACTTTACTTGCTAATAAGCTGGCGAGATGCTAGCTGCAAGTGTTCTATATTGTTAAATGGCAAAAGTCTTGAATTTCTTTCCCAAAGGGTCCCATACAAGCCTTAAAAGCATGTTGCCAGTTCCCATAGTAACAGTGACAAGTTAAAGGGAGAAGAGCCAGCCTCTCCTCCTAAAGCACATTTCAGAGCCTCAGCTCCAACATGGCGCCCAGTGAAATTTGTGAACAGCTCACAAACAGCGATAGTTTGTCTGTCAAACATTTGTATGGTTTGGTGCTTAAAGTTGCAGAGAGGAGCGCAGCAGCATGTACAGACAGGGACAGAGATGTCCTGCCCTTGTCTCATACAGGTGCAACATGGATATGTTACAGTGGGATCATACAGTGCTTGTGCTTATGTGCTATTTGCTGATGTTGTGAAATGCTAGCCTATTCCTGTCTTAATGTGAACTTGTCAGCATAATCTCCTGCACTACCACTGAACACCATTTAGCTTCAAGGATATGTGTAAAAGAAATTTTTCTGTTTAGAAGACGTTTCTGCGAATGTAGATCAGCTTGTGGTAGACTTAACATCAGTTATGATGACATGAATATAAACTGTTAGAGGTTAACTTGAGGGTAGGCACAACATTTCTTTTTAATTCTTTGAAGTGCTCTTTGCAGCCTTGACATTGGCTGTGCATAATGACCCGGTGGCTGTGGTAAAGAAGTATGCTGATGCTTCATTAACTTCAAAGAGCATCTTTGTGCTTCTCAACAGCCTCAGACAGGCCTGGCTGAGATATGGCAGGTGAGAGAGCCCACTGCTGGCCTGTGTTCAAGGCTGCAGCATTGGGGCTCAGTAGTGCTAGCTAAGTGTTATTTGCAGAAAAGGAAGGTGACCAACCTGATAGCCCGAGTACATTTGTTCAACAGCTCACAGAGCTACCAGTGCTGAAAATTTCTAGACTAGTGCTAAACATGAAATAATAATTTATTTTCCTTGATCAAGGGCACCTTTTAATGGTGTTGGATTTAGAGGCACTCTGTAGAGCCTGTGTTTCTTGTCAATAAGCTGGCCTTTTTTAGCCTGCTGTAAAGTGTCAGAGCTGTAACACTTATATATCAAGCTCTTCATACCACCATTGTACATAGTACTGTCACCTAGATTTATCCAAATGTACTACTACTAGCTGCATTATGCATGGATTTGGCAGTAGCACTTTTCATTTTGAAGTTGATTTTTATATTGTCACAGCAATATACACCTGCCACTGATACGACCCTTCTTCCAATGTCAGGAAGATGAAATATCCGTGACAACTTGTTTGTATCACAGAAAAGCTATTTTCTCACACTGGGAAACAACACTGATGGAGCACTTAAAGAAGGCGCATTTTAATCAAGCTCCTCAGTTTTCATGGACGGATTTGTGGGGAACTGCATAACTGTCACCTCGGCAGATAGCGGGGGCCACAGAGCACCTTGTTTCAATTAGTTTGCGGATAGTGTTTGCTGTGGAGATGGCATCGACTACCGTAAGTCACATGGGCTAAGACGGCTTTCTCCAAGGACATGTGTTTTGCAGATATGGTGTTGCTTGTCAGAATCTAATGAACCACTCTCCTGTTTTAATCAGTGCTCTCAAAAAAAAAAGAGGTGAAAGAAGAAGTCTGAGGGAAAAAGAGGATAGGGAGGGGAGAGGAGAGGATCTATGACAAGAGAGATGAGCTTTATGGAATGGGCCTCTTCTTAGCAAATACCTCTTTCATTCACATTCAGTTCAGAAATCTCCTGAGGAAAAGTTGACAAGTCGTCAGATCTGATCAATCAGCAAATTACTAACAGGCATCAGAGGCCATGTTAAAAAAAATAGAGCCAATTAAACAGCCTCACAATGAAAGTTATTTTTCATAATTCATTCTCAGAAGGTTTTAACCATCTAATAGGAATGACAGTCAAACACTGACGCTGAGAAAGCCACGGGAAGAGGGGACGAATAATGTGGTTAAACCTCAAGGATCCTCCCCAACCAAAGAGAGCAAAATCTTTCATTAAGATAATCAGCTTTTCCACCATCAAACACTGTTTTTGTGCTTGAAACAAATCAATGCTGTCATCTTAACCTTCTTTCCAGCTCATAATAAGATGTGATGAATAGCCGTTTTGTCAGGATGGCCTTACAATTATGTCATTATCAGCCCTGAGAAAGGAGGTGTGTTTTGTGGTGGGATGTGGGAAAACTTATTTCAGTGAAGCAGCACATTCACTTCAGAATTAATTTGTTTACTCACTTGAATAATCATTTAAACTTGATTAGATATTTTTTTAACCTTGACTCTCCCACACAACAGCACTAATCGTTATGAGATAGGGGCCGGACTAAGTCAAAGAAAATGCATAAGTCCTGCCACATTAGCTGGATCAGCTGTGACGATGATTATACGATCAGCTCAGGGTCAGCCACTATATAAACCTTTTGGTGCTTCCACTTATGGCCCAGCAGTGCTAACTTTCATCTCCCTTTGTTAGAGCTGTGGCACCGAGCTGCTTTGGAGAGCAGAGGTGCAGTCAGCTTTGCTACCGGGCTTTACCACTCGGGTTAAACTGGATGGAGTGAGAGCGTTCTCTTCAATTTAGCAAGAAAGCGTGAGGATGGATCCTCCTGGAAGCACAGGCAAACGGTGCAGATGTCTGTTCACGCTCGCCTGAACAAGCAATAGTTTGCTCCTGTGGGACAAAATTAAGTTGAGAGAGAAGAGGTGTGGCAAAAAATTAACCACATGGTCAAAATTAGATGAATAAAATATAGACAATCCAATGGAAATCTAAATAAATAAAGGTATCCATGTGACTGAAAGAGATGCTTCAGTGGGTCTGATTTTTAGAATTTAGTTGAAGAGGTAAAGTGGATTCCAGAAATGGGCTCCAAGGCAAACAGAGACTGGGAGTGGTGCAGAGGCAGAGTTGGAAGAGAGGGCAGGATGCTGTTTACATGACTTTATGTAACAGCCTGTGTCAACTCTTGGTGTTCATTGCTTGTCACTTTCTCTATCCTCCAAGTTGTACAATACAATGAGACACAGTGGTGGTGAGAGGGGCTGACATTCTTAGAAAAGTACCTACGTGGATTATTTTAACTGTTTATTTACCAATCCAACTTGTTATTTTTTTGGCTCCACATAATGCGAGCACATGAGGCCATTGCTGAGAACATTAGCTATGTCTATATAATGATTTCAAATGCTTGCCACCAGGTTGGCAGGAAAGCAGCAGCGGGTTGTTGGCAGTTGCAAAGGGAGCTTTCTCAGCATAAATTTAAATTACTGAACAGGAGATGTTACTCTGAGCTGACATTAGATGTTATAATTGTTTTAAAAACATATTGCAACTTGAACTGGAGGCATAACACATTTTACTGTTGCCAAATTAGACATTTATTCTGTTTTAGACAGGTATTGGCCTCGTAGTCTACATTTCATCATCTAAAATCTCTCTGGAGTTCCCTCTCTTTTCCAAACAGCTGTGTCATGGATGGCTTGAAGATCCCAAGAAATTAACCTCCGGTCATCCTTGAAAACAAATGTCAACAGTCACACATTTCTCCCCACCCTATCAAATTAAACTTCCTCTCTCTCCGTAACTGATAGCCCATTGGTTTAAACTTATTGAGTGATTCTTCACTGTCTAGTGTCAACAAGAAATCACATTAAGGAACGTGATAATAGCATTTCATGGGCGTTAAAGGGAGACTTTGTGACGAGAAGCTCATAGTGGTCATGTGGCAAATGCTTAAACTGTTGTCCACTGCGCTGCCAAACCCCAAAACAATCCAAAACTGATCGTAGTGGCTTTAGAAAGAATTTAATCTGCACAAATGCTCTAAATGCTGGCTTTCTCCTGTGTTTTTTATTGAAAACACTTTCTGTCCCTGCTCTCTGGTCTCCACTAACGCCAGCAAACTGTAAATAACAGCAGGTGTTGATGGCGTGGTTCATTTTTATCATCTGAGAAACAGGCATGTTGCTCTCTGTCACTGCGAGGTCTATCGGTTTTCACAACATGATCGCTGATCACACCGTGTGATAAAACTTTCGAGTCAAGAACATACTTCAGTAAAACAAGTATCATGCCATACATTAGTGACGTGTAACAGCAGAGCTGCTACAAGCAGCCATTTGTCTATTCCTTTTCTCTGACAGAGACAAGAGACATTATAATGTCAGCATTGCAAAGGCTCCCCCAGCAATGTGAAATTTGTTTGTCTTCGCCTGTCATGGTGGAGTCTGTCTCAATCTGTGTGCTATAGCATATTGCACTGTCGCCTTCTCACATCGCTGCCTGCATTATTCATAGATCCAAAGGCCACATGTGTATATCTTGTATATCATTACACCCTCACTTCAAGTAGAGACGTGCTGTCAGGCAGGTTGAGGAGCATATTCAGTGTCTTGGTCAGCTGCTTCTCCTGCCAGGTTCTCATCACCCTTGAACCTCCCAATCAGGCAACTACAGACCTAGAAAGAGTTGGGTCTGCAGGCTGATAGAGCGACTTTCTAGCCCCCACGTCCTCACTACAGGAGGGACTGCTCGCTGTTCAGATCCTGCCAAGAATACACCTCATTATCCAAATGAGACATTAGCATGAGCCGCTCCCTCGCTTGCACACCATAGGCCGCCCCATAAAGCCTCTGCTGTGTTGTGCTGTGCCAGGGAAAGCACTGAGGGGGAAGACATTGTGGCTGCAGCTCGTTTTGCATGAAATGGAGGAGGGGGATGCTCAGTGTGTAAAAGGGTCTTTTTTTATTTGGAGAAGAAGTGATAGGCCGGCTGTGGGAGTGAAATGGAAATGTCACCAGGGGAGAGCATGTGAGGGCAGAGGAGCTGAGATCGTAGTGATTTATCTTAACATTTGTTTCTGCATGGCTTGCGGTTTCTGCTCTCCGGAGGATGTACAGAGGAGAGGGATGTGGCAGACAGATGGAGCAGGAGGATTGGCTGAGCCCCTTCGGCCCAGCTCTGCTTCTCTGTCGTCTTCGTCCTCCTCCTCCTCCTCCTCCTCCTCCTCCTCCTCACTGTCCACCCGTGTGGTGCTGGATCTGTCACGCCTCCCTGAGAGCCTGATGAAGTAGGTCAGACGCTGTCCCAGGGTCTGACCACTGGCTCCAGAGCTGCTGCTGATGCTGTGTGGTGATTCACTCATTACACACACAGCTCCAAAATAACAACAAGGAGACAAAAAAAACAACAAGAAAAAAACCAACAGAGGAGAAGCTGGGGGGAGGATGGTGTGATAAACAAACAGTGCCCCGACCTCTCCTGGCTTAATGCGTCCTAACATGCAGATTTGTTTGCTGCATGTCTGCTGGCCCAATAACTCATCCTTACAGCACTTCCACTTAGCACTGCAGCCCCATGCAGGCTAACAGGAAATGTAGAGATCACATTAATAATGGTACCTTATGAGCAAACATGATTTTTTAAAAGAGCACCGGTGTTTAGATACCGGTGTAAATATTTATTGCTCGTTAAAGGCGCATTAAGAATGATCATTACAACCCCCGTAGCAAAAAGTGACCACATTATACCCACAAGGGCACAAAACACGCTTTCTGAAATCTTTTGGAACAGAAGTATTTTCCAGTACTTTCAATCATAATATTTGATGTGGTTGCCTGGTCTTATTTGGCAGCTTAGCATGGTCATTGTTGATGTAACTTTATTCTTTATTTTAACTGTAAACCACCATAAATGTAATTCAGAGACTGTCAGTGTAATAAATCCTGTCAGTAGTAGAGGCCAAAAGAAAGTCAAAGACTACGTGCTGCTTCTGCTGTAGAGAGATGAAAACAAAAAGCAGTCACTGTTTCTCTGACAGGACCATCCTGCAAGTCGCTGCATGCTCACAACATGCCACAGATGATGTCACCAGTGTTTTGATGCCAGTATTTCACAGTGTTGTCTCCTCCAGCACACCCAGTTCCCCTTATCTGTTGGCTTTTTACAGCGAATTGAATTTGAATTACTAGTCTGAAGGTTTTAATGCTGTGAGTGGCATTTACCTACACAAATGGCGAGGTTATGCGTCTGTAAAATCAGTGATAGCAAAAAAAAAAAAAAAAAATATGTTGACAAAATGAAATAGTGGATAATGGAAAGGAGTGTGCAATAGGGTGAAGAAGAGCTTTGCCTCGCCGTCGACTCCCCGGGCAGCATGTTAAATTCTTGTCAGTGATGAGCTTTTATTCATTGTGGCAGCATTACATTTCCATGACTTCACAACCACTGGCAAATTCAGACAGGGGAGTAATGAGGATCATTGGAATCGCTGAATTAATGCTTCTTTCCCGATTGTCCCCATTCTCACTCATTATGCCATTCTTTATTTGCCGTTGTCACTCCCCAACCTCTCAAAGGCCCTCACTCCATCTTCTTTTTTTCTCCTTGTTGCCACTCCTCCAACTCTCTGAGTAGCCCTCTATTTTCTTTTCATCTTCTGTTGTCTGCAGCTTGTTCCTCATTTAGTCATATTAAAACACCACTCCCTGTACCACTCTTTGAAATCCTCTCTCATTTTCCTAGCCTCTATCATAACACCTTGTCCAGGTGATTGCGCTAAGACTCAAGGAATGTTTGTACCTGTCTCACTCCTTTTTTCATGTGCAGACATGACTGGAGCACACCCAGAAACCGTACCTGCAGGACAGAGTTGTGATACAGTTTCTCTTACTTTAAATCCCCTTCTGCTTCAGACATTCCTCTCCTTCAGTATCTTTGAACTGCTTGCTGCTGCTGCTGGTTATTTTGTACTGTAGCTTACACTGAAATACAAAACCCTGCTCCAAATGTTTTTTTTTTTCTTTCTGAAGCCACAAATCTCGCACGGACCTGATGTATCATTTCCACAACAAGATGTCAGGCTTTTTTGAGTGTGCCACATTTGTTTACCATTTGATTCTCTTAAAGACTCACTTCAGTTTTACACAAATGACTCAGAGGGAGAACACTCATCGAGTTGTGAAGGCAACAGATTTTGTCACTAAAGTGTTTGGAGGTAGTAAATCATCCACTCAATCAAGTCAGAGTTAGTGTTCAAAATAGTGTGATTAATGCAATGCAAAATGGCGTGGTTGCAGTGTTTAAATAGCTGCAGTATTTCATGTTATTCTTTACCTGTATAAATCTATCATGCCTCTGACTTGAATTATAGCCTTTCATAGCACATCGTGCCACCTATTAATCTCAATGGTACATTTTAGTCATTGCAACTCAAGGTTACCCCTCTATCTGCATATTTCCAGAGTGGTGTTAATGGACTCTGTCTTGTGTTGCCTGCAACAGTATCAGGGCTGTTGTTGTGCTGCTTTGAGGTCTTTTTTATCTGTCTGTTGGCAGGTGTTGCCGGTAGTGATTGCGTGCTGGTGGAACGCCTCCTACCTCCTCCATGCTGTCAAACACCCCTACATACCCCAACCATTTCAAATGTGTTTTATTATTAGTGTTTCTATAATATGATTAGTTTGCACCATAGCCTTTCTAATTTCACATAGTCACATTCACAGAGGACATGGGCTAGACAAAGCCGGCAAATATATTGCCATTTTGTTATCTTCATGTAGGCACAAGACCAATGGGCGGTGGTGTTGGGATGTGACCTTGTGGAAGAATACAGAGCAGAAGGGTGGCGGTGAGGTCAACAGGAAGTGTGTTCCTCCAAAAATAAAAGCAGTGTGTTCCTCTACTGCACTGAAGTGATCTGATGAGTTTTTCTTGGTGTTTCTGAGCTTCTTTGTCTGCTCTAAAGTACCCCCATTAGAGAGGCAGAACCATCTAAACACTTCAATACTTTCCCCTTCCATTCCCCCTCTAGTAAAACATCTTAGTTACTCCTTTAGAAACTCCATTACTTGTTTTCAGTACTGAATCTTCCAAGCCTTCTTCAGAGGTGGATGTGTCGGGGAAAAAGTAACAAAAATACCTCAATGTTTACAGCTTCTTCCATACAAACCATCAACGATACTTTGTATGGACTATAACACAATCATTAGTGTTGACATTCACATTCTTTAAATACGGGTGTCAAGAGGTGTTGTTACTTGATCCTTTATAGAATAATGGTCTTGCCTTCTGTTTTTCACCTCTCTGTGAAGTGGTAAATATCGAGTGTTGGAAACCTTAGAAATGAAAGGCTAAAGGCTGCCTAATTAAGATTGAATAATGGTACTGATGAGAGAGGAGACAGATCCTTGCAGAGGAAGGCAGTGAATGGTAGAGGTGAGGATTACAGGAGAATGTTTTCCCTTTTCTCTCTCCTCTTCAATCCTCTGGATTTCCACCCCTCTTTGGGCTTGGTGGGAGGATGTGTTCTCGAGCAGGGGTGACCGGGCTTTGCTCTCTCATTCATGTGTGTAATGAAGTCCTGTGTCTGAATAATCCCATTAGGTGGTCAGATTAAAACCTGAGCTGATATTTGAGACTGTGCCCGGCACCGCTTTAGAAATTGGAGAGCTTTGCTGTCGGTCCTGGGAGAAAGGGTACAGTGGAAGAGCAGCTGAGAAAAGTGACTGTGTTTGGGAGGTCTCTCCTTTGGACTGATAGAGTGCCATTGTAATGAAAGGAAAGAGGAAGGCTTCAGCAGCTTCTTCACTTTGCCCAGTACCATCCTTTTCTACCAAAGCTAGGCAGAAATGTATCATTTCCACTAAAAAGCAGTTCTAATCGAGTGCAGTTGTTGTGATTAAACAGTTTAGGGCAATAATTAGAAAATAATTCCCTGCTTATGTGGGGAATTTGTCTTTTTTGTTTTGTATGATGAGGATGGCAGAGGTTGTAAGATGTGGTGATTTTTCCAGCGATTTCTGATTTGACTCTATTTGACTTGCTACAAGGCAACACAGAGGAACTTTTAGGATTGTTTAACATAAACCTTCATTTTGGCTCAATTATGATCAGTTAGTTTGTAAATGAGTTTCCAATTTCAGAAAGACAATTTCCCCTTCAATGTTAACCATAATTGTATATATTAAATATAATCGTTTTCTGTTCAGGGCAATACTGATGCAGTAGTAACAGATTCATAGTTAATGTATGCATATATAAACTATAATTAAAACCCTACTCTGGAAATGGAAATTACATTAAAGGTGTGACTTGATGACATGAATGTACATCAAAATAGAACATTACAAATGTTTCTGTTAAATAAATTTAATTGATTTGCTTCCTGAGTATTACAGTAGTTATCTAATAATTATAGTCACTTAACATTTTCGGATTCAGATACTTTCTTCCAGAAGACACCTGATGACAGGTGTTAAAGGGATAATTTGGGATTTTTGAAGTTGGGCTGTGTGAGGTACTTATAGCCAGTGTATTACCAGCAGCAGATGGCTAGTCCCTAGTTTAGAGAAGCGTTGTACAGCCATTTATAAATCAGTACAACAGTTGACAGAAATCGTATCAAAAGCATTGAAAATCTTTTTTGTATCTCATCTAGCCTTGTTATATGTTGTACATACAAGTCTGTGGTTTGCCCTGCACTAACAGAAAGCTCCCTCCTGTCTTGCTTACGGTTTTGTTCTCCTTTTTTTCCAGTCTTCTCCCACACCATTTGTTTAGTAGATGGTGTAATTCTTTGTTGTTTTTTCTTCCTCCTTTCTGTTGAGGATTCAGCATTTGCCATTGAAGTTAAATGTGCCTCTGCTCTGCAAGTTTAGACAAGATCTACAGTACCTGTGCGCCTCGAGGCTTTGATCACTTTTCAGATAAAAGCCTCTTCTGTCTCTGTGTTCATGAGCTTCACATATGTTTTGGTTTTAAGTGACAATGTGTATATAAAGGACATGGTTTTCAATGATAACTTTTCTGTAAGCAACAACTGGGCTTTTGTCATAAGTATTGTTTATCTTCCTGTAAGGAGGCTCTCCAAAATGGTGGAATGAATGTGATGATTCAGTTCAGTTCCAGATACGGTCATGGCAGTTTTGAATTTAAAACAACATATCTTTTTTTGTATTTGCAAGGCAAAGACCCAGCCTTCAGACTATGGCATCTAAGTTATTATTTTTCTCTAGCAGGCTATTAGTCATTGTCACTGTTCTAGATTAGAGCACATCTTTGACCTATTTGATAATTTTCTCTCTATTTTACACTGTTTTTACTAAATAATATATATTTCTCTCTAGAAGCATATTCTATCTTTTGCTGTATGTTCTGCTGCCTGGATTGAAGAGCATCATGTTTTTCAGCTCTCCTGATGCATCTTGTGTGTGTATGCTTGGCCACTGATAATCATCTCTGGCAGGGCTCTTTCATTTCATTAATGCTACACTGATCGTGACAGTGGTTTTATATCATGTTGTACTATTTTATACAGTATATCATCAATATGTTTACTTTGACTTGTATGAAACTTAGAAACCTACAGAGTTAAATGTATTCACTGAAAGGCCATGTGAATTAATTCTTCCATTTGTTGATTAAATTGTTTAATTTTCCTCCACCTTCCAAACAGAGAAGAAATGATGGTTAATGCATGCTGACAACACTTCATTCACTTTAATCTCTTGCGTCATTTTACTCTTTGATGGTGTAGTGTGGTGTACCGTCTGTTTATGTTATTTTTTCCATGTATGAAACTGCATGTGACTGTTAATGAGCCTTGCCACACTGATGGTAAGCGCTCCTTTGAGACTGGGGGGTTTGTCGTGGGGCCCGGGGTTCCTTCCTTTCCCCTTTGCTTTTCCGTCCTCGTTTCCCTTACTTCATCTTTCCTAAAAAAAAAAAAAAATCTGCACCTGCACAAACGCACCTCCTCCCACCAGAGCACTGACACACTCCCTTCCATCTGTCTTTTCCTACCCAGAATTCCCTAACAACCCGACAACTGGGGGCCATGAGATCCCGCAGGAGCAGCACAATGCAGGTGCCGCCATCGGGGGCGCTGTGGGGGGAGTCGCCTTGTTGGGCGTGGCGGCTATACTGCTCTTCATATTCCTGCGCCGCCGCCAGCGCACCTTCAAAGGAGACTACAGCACCAAGAAACACGTGTTTGGAAACGGGTACAGTAAGGCGGGCGGCCTGCCCACCCACCCTCCTATCCCCAAGAACCTGCAGTACCCAGACGACTCAGACGATGAGAAGAAAACTGCCCAGATCGGCAGCACCGGAGGGTTTGAAGCGAGCGAGCGTGATTTTGACACCGAGCAAGAGGACCTGAAGAGGCCCTATTTCACTGTGGATGAAGGAGAGAGCCGGGACTATGACGAGCGGACTCTGGCTTTCCAGTATGACCCTGAACCTGAGATAGCTGATGATATGATCTCTCAAACCGATGGCTCTGTCATTTCTAAGAAAGAGTGGTATGTGTAGTGGCATGCAACAACCAAATCAAATAACCCTTTGTCCCCCACCTGCATTCCATTGCACCTGCACCCTTCACCTCCATCACGACCCTGCCCTCCCATTTGTCAAACTGCACCCTTCACAGTCTTGTTCCAATTTTGGTCAACCTAGTACTCCCTTCCCTCTGACTCCCCCCCACATCAAACCCCATCCAACTAATCTCAATTAGAAAATCAAATGTCTATTTAAAGTGCTACCAACATCAACTTCTCAACATGACAGCAATGAATCAGTTCCATCAGGTGAATGGGCAAAGAATACAAACTAAGGTATGTAAATGGACTCGTTGTCACTGACCTACGAGGCCAGGGAGGTGATTGGTTGATTAATACTGGTGTAATATTCTTTTTCTGTATTTTTTCATGTTATAAATGTATTAAATGTATAAAAAGAGACTGCAGGTTGAGGTTTTGCTGAGCACATTTGTGAAAGTCCTACACTGGATGTACAATTTGACTTTTTTCCATTACCATTGCCGTTTTGTTATTTTTATAATTTTTGTATGATTTTTAAGTGACCAGAGAATTGAGAGTTAATTGTCTGACATAGTAACAGGTGGAGTTCTAAGTGGGTTTTTTTTGTGGTCAAGTGTTTCGGAGAAAGAAAGAAAAAAAAAAAACGCCATACAGCACCTGTATCATTTCTCCTGTTTCTCACAGGGGTTAGAGTCCATGAAATTACTAATTTCTGCATATTTACAGCATAAAAAGCAGATATGTTATGCTGTTTTCCAAAGACATGCTTAGTATTCTTGACCCCCTGTGTTCATATGCTTGATTTGTTTCTTTACTGAGAGGGAGTCAGCGTACTAAGCCATGTGGACATGGCAGTAACAGATAAATATCGAGTGTCTTCAATTTTTTTCTAAAATTCAATCCCGTTAAATGAGTTCGCACATCAGAGTTACCGGGGAGAGAAGGGCTGTAATTGCGTCACAAGCATTCTACATTTCAGTGGTGCATCACAATCACGTCCAAAAGAGGTTTGGTGAGTCTCGGTGTCCACAGACACCTTTAATAATGCTCTGAAATGTCATGATTGTCACTTGACTTGACCTGTGTACATGAGATCTCAATCTTACCACTAAAATGAAATGTGTTTTTTGTGTTGAGTTAGCGTAATTATGTATGGTTCTAACCATTCTTTTATCAAATGGATGTCAGAGAAAAGTGACTTTGTAATTTCCTAATAATGACTGTCTCTCCTTATAATTGTGTGACTGTGTACCGAAGAATTGGCTAAAGCCTCCCACTTACAGCAACACCATTTGCTATGAGGAGTCGTCCATGGACACAAAGGACACGGATAGGAGGAAAAAGTCAAGTGATGCTTTTATTTACTTCTACAGAGAAAACATATTAACATGTAAAGGGAATTGAATATGATGGTGGCCATGCTGGAGTATAATAAGTCACCTGCTGCTTTCATGATGTGTTTCTCTTTTTTTTTTCTTTCTAAAATACAGCTGGGGGATTCCCTTTGGGGGATTTTAAAGGCATATATGGTTGTCCTTTCCTTAAGGTTGGCATCTGAATCTGCCAAAAGAGATACAATGGCCCTGTCTTAAGGCATTATATGTATATCTGGCTTTTTAAATCACTGTTAAGTGCCAGTGGATGCTAGCATAGCAAATGACTTGTTTTTCTCCTCAGCAAAATGGAATTTGCTTCAAACAAAAAAAAAAGTTCTTTGTGAAATATTTGGATAAAATAGAAGCAAAGGAGTAAATTGGTGGTTATAAACAACACATCTGACTGGCTCTGAACAATATAAATACAATATTAAGCCTTATTTTATGCATGTTTTTTATGTGGGAGTGGATGTGCGTATGTTGCTATTTTTTCTAAATTCCAGTGCGTTTGTCCTCATTTGCAGCTCAAAAGACTACACTTTGTCAGTGTTGTCAGTATTGACAGAGGTATGAGTTTATGGGCACACAGTACCCAGCACTAATATTGCAGTTAACACACAAAACAGTATATAAATATATATATAAATAAAGAAGAAAAAAAAAACATCTCTTTGAGAGCCGATCTCTCTGCCGGCTGGAGATGTGAATGTTTTACAGTTCATGCTTGTCTACTGTATGTTTTTAGATGAGCATGTTAATCATGAGCCTCAATTTATATTGTATTTTCGACACAAATTAACATTACAAAGTGGGAAATATCATGTTCTTATTAAATGTCTGTTGATTTCTGTTTAGTTCAGTTTCATTTCCTACAGCCTTATTTCTGTTTTTGTGCAGTGTATCCACTACAGTTTGAGAATGATACAGGAGGTTTGCAAAACAAACGTTTCAGAGAGGGGAAACAAATTGACAGTAGCGGGTCTGCTACTTTCAAAGTGAAAAAGCTAATTACAATTTTATGGCCTTTCATTTATTGTTCACATACAGATGAACTGCTTTGTTGTAACTTGTCAATTCCACGTAGTTTGCATCAAATAGAGTGTCATGTTATCTTTTATTCTTGCATTCAGTGCCTATCAAAGCCAGGAAACATGAGGAAGTCTGAACAGTTGCTGCTCCATCAATTAAGTTATTCATGCCGTGGAATAACATAAAACATATATTGAAATATGACATGGACTACAAAACTCTTCAAATCAGACAAATGATGGTTCTTTACTTGCAGTGAATTTTAGTTAGTATAGTGGGGATGTTATTCCATCTGAGCTCCAGCACAAAACTAATATTGCATCTTGTACTTGATCTTTAAATCGATTAATCTCTTAAAAGCTGTATTCATTACCATTTTAAAGTGTAATGCTAAATTGTGATACAGCACTTTTTCCAGTCAATACTGGAATGTCCTAGATGTCCTACATAGATCTAACTTTTCTAAGCACAACAATTGAAACATGGATCTAGTGAAAGAGATTTAATTTGTAAATTTAAATTATTAACAGATGCAACTTTGGCCCAAAGCAAAGATCAACTCTATCCCCCTTTTAAAAAGCACAAGATTAAAGTTTCATTTCACTTTTTTTCTGCATCCTTTATGAAACCACTGCCACACTTGCTTCTGGGACATGTTGGAGAAAGAAAAATCCTTCAGATTTGAGTCGACATTCTGTATACTGGTAGATATAAACATTGTCTTCATGTTGTTGGGGTGTTATGAGTTTCTATTTTGTAATACTGACTGTAACTTCATTCCATCCTAATCTACTTTTTGTATTCAGTATGTTCAACATTCCACTGTAAATACTGTACATAAGGTTGAGATTATAGTCGGGATTTATTTAGGGACAACTGTGTAGGGGCCCTGTTCATGTAAAATATACCTATTTTGACTGCAAACATAGAGACTCGATGATGAATAGATGAAGTTGACGCATAGCTTATTTCCAAAGTCCCACCTAAAAATGCTCCTGCAGTTCATTTTAATATGCCACTAGTGGCTTCACTGTCATACAAAGGGGTGATGCATACAGTTTGTTGATTTAATGTTATTGAAAGAAAATCAAAAGAGAGATATTGTCTGTATGCAGCCATGTGAATGTATATTTCTGAGGGTGTTACAAATACGAAAAAAAATCTTGTTCAATTGTGATGACCCAGTGAAGTAACTTGTATTTGTTTTAAGCATTAAATGAGTTCAATAGTCAACAATTTTCTGTCCCAGTTCACTGATTGGATAGTGTTATCTGATTGACTATGGTTCATGTCTGCAACCCATTTCTTATCGCTGTGTATTGATTTTGGTAATTGCAGCTCTTTCCCAGTAGCTTTGATCAGCGATGTATCCCTGTCGTCTCATGCAGGTGCTTATTTGGATTTATTTTTCAGCGTTATCACTTCCTATGAGCCTTAGGTGTAAGACATAAATGGTTCTGCCATTAAACTTTTCTTTAGTTTTAGCTATTAAAGACCTTGTAACGACAATATTTAAATGATGTTGCTCTGCTCCCAGAACAAATGTCTTTTTGGTCAAATCTTCAAAGCGCAGAGAATGCTCAGGCATCTTAAATTCGGCTCTTCTTTGCCGTTCCAGTTTTCAGAATTAAAAGGCTACAGAGGTGGATGCAGTGCTAATGCAGGATGATTCTCTTAGGCTGCATCCACGGTTGGCTCCATTGTTTATTCTATTTTTCATGGCTGAGCATGAGACAAATCTGATGATAAAAACTAAAGCAGTACAATCAAATATTATTAGGAAAGGCCGTATAATTCAGACAGAGTATATCTTACTGGTCAGGAAGAAAAGGTACCACCTTCACAGCATTTTTTGTTTTCAAAACATTTTCCATCACTCGGAAAAGATAATTTAAAAAAGCAGAGAGGCTCATGGTGTAGTATACTGATAATCATTTTATGTGAGGCTAACACAAGATAGATAAAGGGATACATTTAGTATATAACAAGGGTCTAAAATGGTTATTGTTGTAGCTTTTATAGCTTTTCCTTTAATTTGAGAGAAAAAACTGCCAGGCAGATGTTGGTATTGAGTTCACTGCTTAATGAAGCTACAGTGATATGATGAGAGAAACCCAGTGTAGAGCCAGACAGATCTGTCTCAGACTGTGGGACTCAAGTGCAGACATCTGCACCATGCACATTAAGAACAGCCCAGAGTTTGCAGCTGTTGCCATCCATTTGCTAAAAGAGCCCTTTGTAGCCCAAGGGGCTTTGATGGCACATAGGCTTTTAACATGCATGGCCATCTAGTTTTTTCCCCTCCTAACAGAGCCGCAAGTAGAATTCTACAACATTTCCTCTATCAAAGTGCTCTCAGGATGAAATATGACTGGATTTTTATTTTAAAATATGTTCCTCATGCGCCATAAATTTAAAAGCAAGTTTGTTAAAGCACCTCATATGTGATGTCACTCCATTTAATATGGTGTAAAATCAGAGAATACAAATTATAGATCATACTTAGTATTAAAGACTACAAAGTCTGTGGAGAAAAATAATTAAAATGATCTGACTCTGCCTGCCAATTCTCAAATTGTATTTTGAGTTCAGACTAGCATTGTGTTTGAAGTTGAATAAGTCTCCAGTAATCACAATGCAGGTCCATGAGTTGATGGATTTCAACAGTGTTCTTGTGAATCACATTGCCGTTCAAATTCAAGCTTCTTTTAGAGGTCAGTTTGATTTTATCAGTCACAATTGCTCGCTAAACTCTGTATTGGGCTCATTTCATTTCTAATGTAGCTTGTGATGGAAGAAACTCTTACTGTGGATTGTTGAGCTGTTTATTAGCTAAGAATTGGAAAAATGTATAAATCCAAGCAGCTTCAGAAAAGCATATAGGCATCCAATACTCCTGAGTCGTTAAACTACAGTGATTAAATGGTTAATGAACATACTGTATATGCATGAGCAGTTCACTGGGCAGGAGGAGAGTTTTACTCATTGATCAGTGAGGTGGCTTTTAGCTGCACTAGTTTGTAGCTGTTTGTAGGGCAGTTTGTATACTGACCCATATACTGATATGAAAAAGGGGGAAATATTTCAATTTAAATGGTTTAAATGGTGGTTTAAAACACCATTTAAATGGTGTTTCAATTTAAGGTCTGCTGTATATTCAGTGGAAGTTATCATGAAGTTGTCATGTGTAAGTTACATAATGAAATGTCCTCTCAGTAAGCATTGTCGTGTTATCAACCTAACCTCTGTCACAGCTTGCAAAAAACTAAAAAGTGCTTTGTTTTATTACCATGGTATGTTTATGCATAGTTCTATTCTTTCTAATAGCCTTTTTTTGATAAACAGATTGTCCATGGCTTCTAGAAGTGTGTTGTTTTTGCTCTTGTTTTCTGCCTGTTTTCAGTGTGTACAGTTTGAGGTCATGGGGTTGTCAATAAAAATGTGTTACCGTAAATTATGCTCTTATTCTCATGTTAAACATTCATAAAAGATGTAATTAGCTTTGCCGGTATTTGGTTATGAATGAAAAGTACTGGACAAAGTAAAGAACTGACCAGATGAAAAGTTAACCATTTGTCCAGACAGGAACATGGCTGTCTGTACCAAATCTCATGGCAATTAATCTAATAGTGGTTGGGAGTCTGGACCAAAGTGGAAAATCAACTGGTAACACTGCACAGAGCAGAAGTGTTACAGTTTAATTTTAACCTGAGTCGTGATTTATACTGGCATCTAAATAGCTATCTGAGGTGTCCTGTTAGATGATTTTAAAGGACTCCTGCAAGCAACAATGCATCAGAAACAACAACAACAAAGTATTTTCTAAAAAATGGATCAAATATGTTTAGATGTTGTTAGGTGCTAACAAACTGTCTTTCTAATGTGAGTTAAATTTGGAAATTTTGATGGATTGACCACAAATCTAACATACTAGCCAAGTTACCACATAAGACATAAC
>NC_060166.1:32315098-32387692 GCF_021292245.1 Micropterus dolomieu
CGTGTTATCAACCTAACCTCTGTCACAGCTTGCAAAAAACTAAAAAGTGCTTTGTTTTATTACCATGGTATGTTTATGCATAGTTCTATTCTTTCTAATAGCCTTTTTTTGATAAACAGATTGTCCATGGCTTCTAGAAGTGTGTTGTTTTTGCTCTTGTTTTCTGCCTGTTTTCAGTGTGTACAGTTTGAGGTCATGGGGTTGTCAATAAAAATGTGTTACCGTAAATTATGCTCTTATTCTCATGTTAAACATTCATAAAAGATGTAATTAGCTTTGCCGGTATTTGGTTATGAATGAAAAGTACTGGACAAAGTAAAGAACTGACCAGATGAAAAGTTAACCATTTGTCCAGACAGGAACATGGCTGTCTGTACCAAATCTCATGGCAATTAATCTAATAGTGGTTGGGAGTCTGGACCAAAGTGGAAAATCAACTGGTAACACTGCACAGAGCAGAAGTGTTACAGTTTAATTTTAACCTGAGTCGTGATTTATACTGGCATCTAAATAGCTATCTGAGGTGTCCTGTTAGATGATTTTAAAGGACTCCTGCAAGCAACAATGCATCAGAAACAACAACAACAAAGTATTTTCTAAAAAATGGATCAAATATGTTTAGATGTTGTTAGGTGCTAACAAACTGTCTTTCTAATGTGAGTTAAATTTGGAAATTTTGATGGATTGACCACAAATCTAACATACTAGCCAAGTTACCACATAAGACATAACTTTCAAGTCTTTTCTATTCTGTTTCTATTGTCAATTGTGTGTTTGTGGCCTACCTGTCACTGAGGTCACATAACACTTTATTTCTCTGGAGCGTGCAACTGCGAGTCTTTCACATGCAAAGTTTCATTTAAGTGATCATGCAAAACATATAATTATCCTCTCACTTAAAAATCTTATGCCAGCTATTCCATACTGCTACTTTGTCCTGAGTCTTAATGTTACTCCAAATAAAACTGTTGCTCATGATAATGATCAGGAGAGACTCTGTTTACTTTAGCTGCTAATATTTTTCCCTCACTTGTGGTATTTTCATTGGTCATCTAATCAAAGATATCCTAAGATGACGTGTCTCAGTTTGTTTTTTTATATCTCTTAAGATTTTCTTTCTCAGGCAACGAGTGGCGCGACTAAAGTTGACATGTGTTTCACTTGGGGCGGCATCCAAAGCGAGAGGCACAGAAAAATTCCTGCCATGACCAAACCAGTGAAATGAACTAAGAAAAAGGCACAGTCACATCTCAGACTGAGATCACACTGTTATTTTATTCTCCCTTAAGCTGCTCTCAACAACGAGCTGTTCTTGCTCCACAATGCTGCAGTTGACTGAATATTCACACTGAAACAAACACTATTGGAAATTGTTGTATCTAAAAACACAAATGCTGACATCTGGCTGGTGTTTGCCATCCATTTAGCTTTTTTCACTGCCTGTGTATGTGCTTTACATAATATTAGAGTTCAGTCTTGATGTAATTTTATCATGTTTATGTAGCTCCCTGTGTACAACAGTACACACGTGATTGATCTCCAGGGCCTGAGGAGCTCTTTATGTAACAAGTATTGGTTACTCATCATATCGCAGGAAAATATTAGAAAGATAATAGAACACCTTTTTGTATGTGAATACAGCTGTGTACACCTGACATATTGAGCCTTTAGACTGCTCAGAGAAATTAATGATTTGATACACATAAGATATTTAGCATTTATAACAGACTTTTGCGTGGAAAATTAAATTTTTAGCAGTTTTCTCTCTTTTCTCAGCCCTCTGTTGGCATTGTAAAGGATGTTGACTACCACGTGCCTCTGATGCTCAGGAAGTCTCTATAGCTCTATAAATTATTTTCACAAACAACATAACGCATACAGTATGTAAGGTCATACAGTTTGAACTTACCTTCCAGTGGACTTAATTGGCAATAAGGCCATTGCCCCTCTGCTCATCTTCCTCTTAAACTAAAATGCTACAGCGACTTAACCCAGGTCCCACAAGTGTTTTACCTCTATTCTCTCCACTGTGATGCACCATCACTGGGAGCTTTTAAGCCACTCCAGACTTGAAACAAAACTGAATCAAAGGCAAAACAAAGATCTTCAGTGTTTTGATGATATCCAGTGTGCATTAAACTTTACAATACATTACTCTCTCTCTCTCTCACCCACTTTTTGGATTGTAACTTTATCATAATGACCAACCGGTTACTAAACTGAAACAAATTATAGATTTCAAAGCCATACACAGCTCTATATGTCATCAAAACCACAATATGTATTACTATATTCAGCATAAATCAAACATTCACTCTTTTATGGAATATATCCACAACAGCAGGGGTATGTAAATATATTAAAAGATAAGAGTCTGAGTCTTTTCTTCCTGCTGAGGTTTCCAATGAAAATCACCCTATAGGCTGAGTTTTCATCACAAAGCATTTACACAGTGTAAACCAACCTGCATGTCTTTGATATTTAGTCCAGAAAATAGTGAAATCAGCCATAATGCACAAATCTAAAACTCACCAGACTCCAAATAAGGGCAACTAGACTTGGTTGAAGATACTAGAAGACGTTTCGTCCCTCATCCGAGAGACTTCGTCAGTTCTGACCGACTAGTAGGGATATTCGTCTATTTAACCTCTGTGGGGTCGTTTGCCAGGATCATCGCTACCGCTGGTTCATTAGTGTTCCTGGCTATTATAATGAGTTATAATAGTTTTTATGGTCATTAGAACCACCCAAGGCTAAGTCTGAACGACCATCGTTGGCATCTTCACCTGAGGCCAAGAGGTTACGTTTGTTGGCAAACGATCCCACAGAGGTTAAATAGCCCAGTTTCCATAGTCAGTCAGAACTGAAGAATTCTCTCGGATGAGGGATGAAACGCCTTCTAGTGTCTTCAACCAAGTCCAGTTGTCCTTGGATAACTATGACCTGGATAACCTTCACAGACATCGATCATTTACAAACTGCAAGGTTGTTTATGTGAAAGTAACAACACAACAAAATGATCTGTTTCCAGACAAAGCATTTATTTTGTATATTGACTCGTCCTGACACACTGTTATTTATACCATTTCAATTCTTTTGAGGCTTCTCTTAGCTCTGAAATGTGGCACATTGCAGTGAAGTAATACCACGTTTTCCAATTTGCTTTCCATTGTGCAAAATGTTTTCTGACAGTGTTTGCTCAGTTTTGCCTATGTTTGATAAAACATGTTTCCCATATAACCTGATCGATGGGATACGCAGTTTACACCCCACTGATAGACAGAACAAGTCAGCTCTATTTCCAGAAAATGTGAAATTATAATGAATTGGCAATTATTTGGATTAACCCAGGATCAATCTGCTGAAATTATCATTGCCTATTATTTAGTAAATGAGACGGCTCATAAACAAACTGCTCAGATTCCATGAATAAATTTGTTGGCATCTTGAGGAATGTCTGCAGTAGGTGCTGAAGACACACACACACACCAGCCCTGCTTTCACGCCCTCCCATTTTCAGAGCCAGTCATGGCATGAGCAGCTCTGCTATCCAGCTGCGCATTAGCGCTCTCCAATTAAACTCAGCTATCCCAGAGCAGAACGAAAGGCCTAAACCCTCTGGTGAGAAAAGTGCTGACAACCCTCATCTACAAAGTCCTGCTGGGAATACTCTGTCCCTGTGACCATTTACCCAGCGTCGTAGAAGTTGTGTGTGTGTGTCTGTGTGTGGGTTTAAGATGGGCAGAGAGGGAGTTAGTGTGCATACCCTTCACCCCTATGTTGACCGATGCTTTTTCTGTGACTGAGACTGAGTGACCTTAGATAACACAATAACTCTTGAGTTACAGTATGACCACACATTTTTTATTTCAGTGAGAGAATGTTAATGGTTGTGGTGAAAGAATGCTGAAAATTGTTCGTCGAATGCTAGCTTATTGACATTTTCTTTTAGTGCATCATCATCAAGTCCTGTCTTATAATAATAATTCCTCAAGGAGTGGGATGATAAAACAGATTATCTCTGACATTCTCCTTAAAATCCTCAATTACACAGGGACTGGGCGTGGCCGCAAGAAAGAAAGATTTCAAGGACATAATCTAACACTATAAATTTTGTGCACATGTGAGGCAAAATATATGTCCATATGCCCAGTTCTAAAATAGTAAAGGTACAGATTTTTTGTTTTTAATTTGTGACTGTGTATGATTTTTTTTTGGTGCAAATTCAGAACTTAGGTGTTCAGATGTTAATTAAAACATGCACAAACATTACTTTTTTGTGAGCGGGTCTCCCAAACAATAATTTACTGTGCTGATTTATTTTATCAGCCTAATTTACCCTAATTAGCCTAATATTTAGTGAAATATCAAGGTGATTACTACTTAGCTTTATTATTAGTTAAACATAGACATATTCACAGCTACGTAAGTGGTTCCAGTGTTATGCTGATTGGAGATGATATTAATACATATAAACATGCTCTTCCTCACAGCCTTTTTTAATTAAATTCTTAAATTAAAAATACCATATTACACATATATCTCAGAAAGCTGCTGCCTCTGCAGTAGGGTAGCCTCCAACACATTCGGTGCAAGACCACCCTGACCCATGGCCACTACAGATGGTAGAATGACCAGGTCCTGAGGAAGCTGGCTGAAATATTGGTAGCCTGTATGCAGATTGCGAACAACAACCATCCCACAACTGATAAATACATAGTCCAGTTCATCAGTCTTGGAGAGAGCACCACAGACACCAGTTCACAAGGCTTATCAAGTCTACTGTCTGCAGGCAAGGGTTGGAACATGAGAGCTGACCTCAGTACACAGCTGCAGTTCCCTAAAGTGTTCATCAGTCTGCTGCTGCTAAGATGGCTCCTCTCATCGAGCTCACCATCCCCTGGGAGGAGGCAGCCCAGGCTACCCACGAACGTAAGATGATGAAACATTCTGAGCTGGTAGCTGAGCGTAGGGAGGCAGGCTGGAGCATCATCATCTACCCAGTGGAAGTACGCTATAGGGGCTGTGGCGAAGCTTGATAGAGCAACCAAAGACTTCTCACAGAAGGCAGTGCGACAGGCAGAAATGTGCTGCAGGTGGTAACACATACCTGTACAGTTCTACGTTTTTTTCTTCCACAAAAGGAACAATGTATCTATGAATACTGTTCTCAGGCTAAACCAGAGCTGGACTCAGACAAAGAAATAAGCCTTGGCATGTTTGGCCCAAACCCCCACAGTTGGTTCTCTTAAATATGCGTATTGTACTATTGTACCCCCAAACCTCTGACAAAGCTGAGTAGTAGGCCTAAGTGCTGTGGACAAGTCTACCAGTGCTAGTGGACAAGACCAGTGCACTCATTTGCTTTTGACTGTTGATCAGAGATGGAGTACGCGATATCCATACTCAGGTCATCTACAGTTTCTTGTTTCTTCCTGTCTCTCACCTCCATTGCTACTGTGGTGTCCAAACAATAATTCTGCCATGATGTGTTGAGAAGAAACCCGCTTGACACTGTTCTTGATCATAAAAGTTTAGTACATCAAGGAGTTCAGCATCAATTACAAGCTATGCAGCAGCTTGGAGAGTGACCCAACCCGATGGCCATTCTGTCTCTCTGTACATCAAACATAGCTTATATAGGATATGTTTAGGTATCTGTTAGGTACCATAGAGGGGTTTGAGTCTGCAAAATAAAAGGTCAAACCCATAGAAGGGTACAGTACTATTTTGAAATAACAAAACAAGGGGTTAGAGGTCAGATTCTATAGAAGGGTTCAGTCCCTACATAACCACCAATCACTGCTCTCCCCGTAGAAGGTCAGTGACCCCCTGTCCTGCTGCTACAGTGCTATTTTGAACTGTTATGAGTCAAATACATAAATATTGGATACCACACTACCTCAACAACCTGGCTTGACTCGACAATAACATAGGGAGAGAGAGAGGGAGAGAGTGTTACAATTAAATGGGTGAGGTATTAACCTGATAGTAAATTCAGATCCAGAATTGTTGTAATTTCCCGACGTACCTACCATAAGAACGCGCATGCTTACTGGAGAGCAGCACAAAGGCCTACCCACAGATAGTAAAAACAGTAATCCACACCATAGGTGCATCTCCTAAAATTAGAATATCGTGGAAAAGTTATTTTATGTGCTTAAATTTATTCTAAACTTTCATATATTCTAGATTCATTGCACATAAGGAGAATATTATAATAAAGAATGCATAATACAGAAATGTCGACCTTCTGAATTACTGCATCAATGCAGCGGGTTATTTAATAATAATAATAATAATCCTTATTTGTAGAGCACTTTTCAAAAACAAGTTACAAAGTGCTTTAACAAGTGTAAAGAATAATACAAAAAAAAAGATAAGAGCATGAAAATTTAATATAAAATTAGTAAAATACAATAAAATAAAAGGGATAAAATAAAGTCAAATAAGATCGGGAAAAGCTCTCCTATAAAAGTATGTTTTAAGAAGGGACTTAAAAGAGTTCACTGACTCAGCCGACCTGATTTCCTCGGGCAGGCTGTTCCAGAGCCTCGGGGCCCTGACAGCAAACGCTCTGTCCCCTTTAGTTTTCAGTCGAGACTCTGGAACAGACAACAGACCTCTGCCCGAGGATCTCAAGGTACGTGCTGGTGCGTATGGGACTAAATGGCAGTTATGGAGGCAATCAGCCTGTGGCACTGCTGAGGTGTTATGGAGGCCTAGGTTGCTTTGATAGCGGCCTTCAGCTCATCTGTTGGGTCTGGTGTCTCTCACAATACCCCAAAGATTCTCTATGTAGTTCAGGTCAGGCGAGTTGGCTGGCCAATGAAGAACAGTGACACCATGGTCAGCAAACCAGTTCCTGGACGTTTTGGCACTGTGGTCAGGTGCCAAGTCCTGCTGGAAAAAGAAATCAGCATCTCCATAAAGCTTGTCAGCAGATAGAAGCATGAAAATGCTCTAAAATCTCCTGGTAGACAGCTGCACTGATTCTGGATTTGATAAAACAAGATTGAATGTGGAAAGATTCACACTGAACTTCGAGCAACTTGGATTCTGTGCCTTGCTACTCTTCCTTCAGATTCTGGGACCTTGATTTCTAAATGAAATGCAAAAAGAGGACTTTGGACCACTGAGCAATAGTGCTCAGTTCTTTTCCTCCTTAGTCCAGGTAAGATGCTTCTGATGGTGTCTCTGGTTCAGGAGTGGCTTGACACTAGGAATGCATCAATTGTAGCTCATTTCCTGGACACGTCTGTGCAGGGCAGCTCTTGATGCACTGACACCAGCCTCAGTCCACTTCTTGAGAAGATCCCCCAAGCTCTTGAATCAGCTTTGACAATGGCTGCGGTCATCCCTGTTGCTTGTGCACCTTTTCCTACCAGCTTCAAGTCAACTTTCCTTGAATATGCTTTGATACAGCACTGCAATGATGCCAGCCCTTTGAACAATGATCTTCTGTGGCTTACCCTCCTTGTGGAGGGGGTCAATGAGTGTCTTCTGGTTGTGTATACTGAACCAGACTGAGAGATTAAAGGCTCTTCTCAGGTTAAGTTGAACTTTTTGAATAAAATGAACTACAGAAATAAATGAACTTTTCCATGATATTCTAATTTAATGAGATGTGCCTGTATATATCATAATAGTTACCACATACTTGAAAATCACCATAGGACAACTTTGGTGCCTGTTGTTAGAAATCAAAACCATTATTCTCCCTTACTAGCCTAATAGATAAGCAGGCATATATGTTAGCCCTGCATATGTACAAAAGTAACTTGTTTTACAGCCTCTTTATGCATCAGTATCAAGGGAACCCTTAGCTCAATAATTCTAATAATATTATGATAAGATATGGACATGGTCACTTACTGCTTAGCCAACGTTAACGTTTGACTAGTCAGCCGAAGTTGTGACAGCATTAAGGAAATATGCTATGCTATTTATGATAGCATTAAGATTATGTTATCTTTATTTATTTATTTATTTTTTAATATGTAAACATTGGCATACCACTGGCCCCCAAGGTGCATCAGCCCAACGGGAAAATGGCCAGTGGGTCTATGCCAGATTACCAGTCCAGCCTGGGCTGAACCCACATTTTAGCCAGTTTCCTTGGTGGTCATAATGCATGAATCAGCTGCTCTCACCGGGAGAGAAAATGCATCACAGGATGAGTCAACTCTCACTCAGCATCAGTCAAGTTTCTGTGGCCCCCAGACATTAAGCATGCCATGAAATAGACCTTCACCTGTTAAGAATCACAGAACCCGCTGAATGCAGGGAGAGCACTCCCATCCACATTCACAACCCACTTACCACTGAGTTCTAGCATCTGACAAATGGGACAAATGGGGTAAATTAAGAATCCAGTGTCTCTCACCCCCATGCTCTTTCCTGACTATTGACTCTCACAGCTTTATCAGTGTACATTAGTGTCAATGCCAGTCTACATTTAGACTAACTGTGCCAGAGGAGGCAGCCTATCAGCACATACAGGCATGCCTGTCATCATGCAGAGCCAATGACCCTTTGTCAGAAACAATCCTCATCAGCAAAACCACCAGGCCGAGGCTGTACTGTCCAGTCGTTACAGTAGTGAGACTGTCCTCAACTCAAAACAAATGGGTAGTATACAAATTCAAACTGGAAAACAGCACTAGGCTGCATTTGTTTGTCTAAATATACCTGCGTTATCAGTCCAATTCATGGAAGTGTCTTGGCCCCTAGGATGCAATAGAAGTACCTGAATGTCCAAATTAAATTGGCTGTTGGAGAGAAATATTCACTGTAGACAGGGAGAGATTAATCAAGACGAAAGAGTCTAAACAACTACTTAACAGCCAAGATAGGAAACACTGGACACATCTGCGTCAGATCTCTTGCCTTATTTGTGCTTTTGTATTCTTTATTAAAATATACCACCTAATGCTGTGTGCACTTCACATGATTTCTCACCTTTGATGTTTGAAAAAGTCACATAGTCACCTCGGGCTTACAATGTTGCACACTGCAGGCCAAGCCCATAAAAGTGGAGTGTGCCAATTAAAACTGAAATGTGATTAGTTGTTAAAAGAGCAGCAGTTTTTGTAATGGATAATTTTTTTCCACAGTTGGAAATGAGACTGGCAGACAGAGATGTGGAGGCAGTGGAGAAAAAGAAGCAGTGGGATCTGATTATATGCCAGCAGGGACACACACAGGTAGCTGCAGCAGCGGCTGACTTAACCACTCAATTATCTTCGGGCACCAGAGGTCATCAGAAAATATTTAATTGAGTCCAAAGTTCTACATCTTACACCACTTCATGTCTCAGGGAATCTGTAGCTGTGGATCTGAGGGTTTTGACACCCAAACTTTGGTCTTTGAAGGTTCGGAATTACTGCTAACAAAAATAAATCTCCTAATCGACTACAAATGCATACGCAGAGCCAGTCATTGATTAGATTACAGTGCTATTTGCAACTCCATCTTTGAAAAGCTGATCCATGCAAAAATGCAAATAAACTAACTGATCCTCACAACACAGCCAGTCGGGACTAATTCCCCTGAAGTTTCATGGCCAGTTGCCATGACAAGTCACAACCAATTAGTTGCCCCAGGAGGACTGGGTTTCTCCAGCAGCATGTTTCAATACCCAAACCTGAGGTCAGTCAGAGCCTACATCAGCAGAGCTGATATTGCTTTCTTCTGTGAATGCATCAGTGGTATTTCATTCTCCATTTGAGAAAGTAAGCCTTAGGACTGGATCCATTTTAAATGTTGGAAATGTATAAAGGATGGAGGAAAGATGCATTTCTGCATGAAACATCATTAATAAACCATGTGATCAGACCACCTAATTTTTTACATTATCTAGTTTTGCTCAGATGTCCGCAGAGTCATGTCCATGCATGTTTGCGGGGGGGCTGGAGCCAATCCCAGCTGACATTAGGCGAGAGGCGAGGGTACTCCCCGGACAAGTTGCCGGTTCAATTCATCATACCTAACTGACTAACGATAGCTAGCTTGTCCGTATCTTCCAAAACAACCCATAAGATTGTTACAGAAATAACCCATATTAGCATTTTCTGAGTCTGGCTGGGTTTAGGCAACAAAAATTACAGGGTTACAGTGAGCAGAGAATCATGGTTATGGTTGACTATTGGTACAAGGCAACATGAACTGTGTTAAGGTTGTGTGCTTTGTTAAAAAGCATCACTGAACTATATTGTTATTTAACCGCTTTACAAGTGATATACCACCATTGTGATGGCGGCTTGTTTGCTTCCTCACACTTATCCAGATTCATCTATACTACCTTTTCCTAAACAGACCCAACTTAGAACACACAAGTCGAACAGCTGACAATGACAGAATCTAAGAGGTTGTCCAAAGCTCAATATTGTGTATAAAATAAAGTTTTCTGCAAGCTAACTAGTTAGCGAGTGGTTTTCAGCCTCAATGCAAAAGTCTTGGAGGTCACAGTCAACATCTGTCTTTTTCTTGACATTTGAGACTGAGCCCGTGCTGTGCGTTGTTCTGTTCTCCCAGCTATGTCTGTAATGGACCTAAAAAATCTGCACAGACAAAATATTGGAAATTTTTATAATTTTGAGCAGACTGTAGAATAATGAAATCACCATTGCAGTAAAACAAGTAAAATAATAATATTTAGAGTTTTCCCCTTATGTTTTGGGGGATTGCGACCAAATCACAGAGTAAAGTACGGTGCAATCACAGCTTACTTTATGAACAGCCACTGGCTGTTGAAAAATAACAATTAACCTCGCCAGCAGCTTCTGTTGAACTTAATCATCCTTGTTTCAGGAGCTCTATCAGAAACCAGTTTGACTTAAGGAAGTAATTTTAGAAAACATTAATAATTATCAGGCACATACTGTACTTAAGTAAATTTATGTTTTCTGGTTGATGTGCCATAAGATTTTAACATATTTTTTAGCTTTAATTTGCTAATCAAAGATGGAAATGTATTAGCATAATTTAATGCTCGCTATGACTGATGACATGTTTATTTATGTCTGTCTCTCCCTGAGGATGATGAAGATGTACAAGCTGATAATCACTTGGGCCTTTTTCTAAAGAGCTTTTGTCATCTTGTTTTGCTGAGAAGTTGGCAGTGGCTGTGGCCTTCAGAGGCATTTCTGATTACTTTTACTACTTGTTGATCTTTATTCATAATGTGCATATTGTGGTGTTTGCTTTGCATTAGCCACCCTCTGTGTACTCAATCATCAAATCACTTTTTATTGCTGTTGTGCTTTGCCATGACGTGAACATTGACAGTCACAGCGCGTAGGCTTTGAATTTGTTGCCATAAAGTCAAATCATTTCAATCTCTTTCTGCAAGATTTGTTTTCCACCAGTTTGATTGTTTACATCTGTGACATGACATAGATAATACTCAACAGCTTGTATGATTACAGTAGTACATACAGTAATTTCTCTGTAGAATAATGTTTGGAAATGTATGCTTTCACTTACACATCTCTCTTGATGCCCTGATGACTACCTCTCAAAGCAGGACAACACGAAGAATGCCTCACTCTACATGAGCAGGTATCAACAGAAGTACTTCCTGCTATGAAAAATCTTGTCAAAGGGAAAACAGATTTCCCTTGTTCTCATGAATAGACGTGGGGTTAAAGCTTCCTGTTTGAAGAGAAGGTATTCAGCAACAGCAAATGGATTCCTGGCTGACTTAGCATAATGTGCCTCTTGACAAGAAAATACACGAGAAAACAAAGCTCCTCTTTTAATCCAAATTTAAACAACACCACCACAAAGCTTTACACAAATTTAGGAGATCCGGTTGCTTCACGCCACTGCCAACTGTGTGAGATGTAATGTATTTGTCCTGTCTTAAGATGATATTCTTTAGAAGATAAGAATGTCATCACTGTAAATAATATTTGTATTAGTATTTGTTGCCTTGAGTTATTCACAAAGAGGTTTTAGTGCACACATTACATAGCTGTATGCTGTTTCTACCATTTCAATGACAGAGTTGAAGGATGTTTTCTAGTGAGTGGCCCTGGGGCCTTAAACTGCAGCACTATGTGCTCATGCCACTGAAAAGGAAATACAAAGTACAGCACCAACAAAACACATCTATCAGCTGGCTACAGTGTATGAGGAGTATGTTGAAACGTTATTCTTTTGGCCTTTTTTTTGTCAGAATAACAGTTGAATGATGACCGGGGTGACCGCCCACAGAGAGCTGTTGACAGTGGATATTTAAACACAGTTGTGCTCTTACACATTGTGGGTTATTTGCTGTTTAAGAATATGTACCATCGCAGTGTTTGGATAAAAACTAATGCAACAAAAAGATTTAAGTAAGTTAGTTACTGTCCCCTCATAAGGAAGCTTACTGACAATTCATTAAATCTTAATTAAATATAAGAGTAATCATTTTTGATTCTCGTTATCACAGACAAATAGTAGAATTTCAGTTAAAGAAATAAAAGGATGTTACATGTAATATTACCTCACACCACATCAAACGTCCTTTTAATACAGTTAAAGGAATGGTTTGAGATTTTGGGAAATACAATTATTTGCTTTCTTTCTGAGAATGAGTTGAGAATATTGATAGCACTTACCATGCAGCCAGTTAGCTTAGCTTAGCATAAAGGCTGGAAACTGAGGGAATTGGCTCCAAACGTATAACAATCCCTCATGCAGAGTTCTCACCTACTTCTTCTTTCGACAAGAAAGAAATAAAAAGTGTATTTCTGAAAATGTCAAACTATCCCTGCAAACACATGGTGAAATGGTCTACACTGCAACTCCCAGCAATGAGAGAAAGACAGTTGAGTTCAATAAACTTTAAGCATCCCCACAGGCACAAAAACAACAAACACATGCTACGGTATACAATGCTGCATCAGCTGTACACACTATCAACAGATACTGGTACATAAAAACTATACCCTCCAGTGCAGCATTAAAAACAGTGTTGTGCGATGTTAACAAATGGAGTTCAGTTACAGTTATTGTTCTTAAATGGAGTTTCAGCACTTGGGAGTGATGTTATATTACAATACATGAGCCAAAGTCTGTTTTTTTAGTGTTGGTTAAATTGCTAAATCTGATTAAATTCTGCTGTGTTATATGTTGTAGTGCAGAAAAACAGGGGGGTGTTATTGGTTTTTCACCTTTATGTTCAAGGATATATTTTGACTGTAGTGCTGTAGTTGACATAGTGACATTCAGTGCTTTGTGTGTGTGTGTGTGTGTGTGTGTGTGTGTGTGTGTGTGTGTGTATGCTTTGAAGAATGGGCAAGTTCTAATAATAAGTTGTAAAATTTAAAAGCAGATGTCACTGCTTATTAACAACAGTTTCCTCAAAGAGCTTGGTGTTGGCATTACTGAGACAGCAAATAACATTTTTAAGACTGATGTCCTCAGTCTGGAAAGCCGCAGACAGGCCTGTAACTGTTGGGACAGCCTGAAATTATGCTGTTTTGACAGGTCATCATTGAATGATGACAGATGTCAAACCTGTGTACTTATCCTTGTTTTTCCTAAAACTTCACAAGCTTTTAACGGGCTCAAAGGTCAAACAATTCAACCAAGTAGCTTTGCTGTAGAGTGCCCTGTCCTTGAACAACCCAACGGTCAGACAACAGAAGGAAAGAGCTTTGCCATTACCAAGATGAATATATATACACACACATTACAAACCAGCCATCGAGAGATTTATAAGAGAGATTTAAAACTAATGCAGTATTTAACTGGGAGCCAGTGCAGTTGCTGAAAGGTAGGGGTGATGTGCGGGCGGAGAACTTTTGCAGGTAAATTCTGGACATGTTATAGTCTCTTTAACCCCTGAGTAGGTACACCAAGGAGAAGGGAATTACAGTAATCTAAACAAGATGTAATACAGGCATGAATGAGAGCCTCAGGAACAGAATGAGTAATTTAAGAGTAGCAGGACAGCTACACTATAGTCGCTGCAGAATAGGTTTTGGTAATGATCATCAAGTCAAATATGATCAAATAAATTTGAAATGAGCAAACACCCAGAGTTATGAATTTATTATTTGGTGACAGTTCTACATTGGACCTATCGCCCACCACTTCCAAAATGTGTTTTTGGCTATCTGACCGCAGACCGGCTAATTTAGTCTTCAACACTTCAGCTTGTGAAATGTATTTACTAAAGCCTTGGTTACATGCTTTAATTAAAATAAATATCATGCTGCTTTATTCAGTTTATAAAATAATGACAATACAAACTACATTGACAGATCACAAACAGAGCTAAAGGGCAGGCTGAAAATACCTGCCATGCTCACAAAGAAAAACTCCATAAGAGGGATGAAAAACAGCTGGATGAAATGAAAGGCAGAAATAAAGAACGATCATTTACACATTTCTTAGATGTGATTTCAGAAGCAAGCATCCTATTCGATTTTTTCAAGAGACTATCCAGTTTTTTTATGAAATGAATGCTGGTCTTGGCATCTTCTCCTGTTTCTCGGTTACAGAAGTGTCTCTTGTGTCCGAGCACCAAGTGTCTTGAATACTGTGAAACAACAATCACATGTTTTATGGCAAAAAGTTTTGATTTTGTTGAAAATGAATTAACAACATATACAAAGCCTCATTAACAATTTACTCTGGTGAGTAAGAACTTAATGTAGTTGAAAACCTCTCTCTCAACTGAATTGAACTTAATAAGCATCATAAACAGTAGGTTGTATTAGTTACTTACAGTGATATTGTATTAAATTGCATAGTTTTATACATTTGTTCATGTTATTGTGTGCTAATAGTTTGATGAGAAAGACTTATACTGGAACAGATCGTCATCTTTTAATGATTACATCTCTCAGAATGTTTTTTAGCAGCTTCATTGTAGAGGATCTTGATATGATTTTGCGTATCTCATAATTAAGTGCCATCAGGTGATAGTGGCTTTTATTTTTGTGGGGCCGTGCTACCATTGGTTTTGTAGCAGTCCTCTCCTATCATCTATTTTCAGGCCAAAATGGATGAGCTTCTCTCTTTTTTGTTCATTTTGACACTCGACAAAACTCATCGCCTCTAAGGGAATTGGAGTAGAGGGTCTTGTTTTGTTCTGGCAGTGCTTTCAGGAATGGCCATCAATCAGGTGATCTATTGTGTTAGAGAGGGACCGTTCTCTATTGAATTCATGACTTGCTGCAAAAAGCAGATGCTACAAAGGTACTGAAAGTTTACAGGGTACATTATAATAAGACATGAAAGAGCCACAGTGAAAGATGAGGGGCAGTGCTTCATAATGATTTCACTCAGTTTATATGTCAAGATGAGGTGACCCCATTGGACGGCGCCTCAGCTTGACAGAACTTATATTATATCGATATTCTCTCATGATTATTCTCCATGGATCATGTTCTGCTGCAGTGATCCCCACAAAACAAAAGGAGCAGCTCAGATTATTTGGTATTTTCCAGTAACTGAAAATAAAGCCAAGATTGCAATGAAGCACCACAAAACAAAATTGGCTTCAACTCCTTTTATAATTGACTTTATTCATTAATAAAACAGCAAACTAATCTTTTTGATTGCCGCTGTTTAATCAGCCTAGTATTGAGGATTTTGAATATGTTTGTTTCATGACAAGCTGTTGAAAAATTTGCGATCTTTTCCATGGAGAAACCAAATGCTGAAAGATTGTGGGTAGTTAGAACATCAGCAGGCTGGAACAAAGAGAAATAACTGGATTTGGTTTGGACTTGTCCATTTCTCCTGACTCTCCAGCTGATCATTGAGAGGGTCTGTGGTGAGCAATAGTGAACACATTTACTTCTTGTTTCAAAGAGTGCAAAGTAGTTTGTAAGTCTTAATTTGCTGGCATTGTCAGTCAATGCCTCTTCTTCAGGCTGGAACTACCCAGGCGAAGGATAAACAAAGTGTAGGCTCTGTTTAGAGAGCCGTGGATGGAGGGTAACCACAAACAAAACAAGGATCCGAGTGAGATTCTGACTGTATGCATCATTTCTGCCGATGAGAACTTTATTTAGAATAATGTGTGTTTATTTTGATTTAAGAAAAAACTATTGATTATTCTAAGGATCCTCTAGCTTAGTGATCCCCAAAACCATTTCTCTGAATACTACACGAAAGAGCATTTGCATCATCATTTCAGGACCCGACAGAGCCAAAGTTGCCTACTCAGACACTCATATAGAACTGTTTATGTCTAAAACTTGCAAATGGCCACAGCAACTACTTTTTTATTATGGATCCAAACACAGATGATGCACTTTGTGAATCACTTTCCTCTTATCTGAACAGTTTACTTTTTCAAATGTCTTTGAACACCTATTTTGAGAGTGGTTCATTGTACTTTTTTGCAGATTTGACAGTGTAATAGTAGTTACACAATGTCTTCATTTGCAAGTATGCCTTTAAAAGAGCAGTTTCAATATCACGTGGCTCTTGTGATGCCAATGACAAATTCCAATTAGCACTTTACAGAATATATGGTAAACAGTTTTTGTTTTCAGATATTGATTCTTCACTCTGCATTTCTATTAGATACACATGCTTATCTCTTTCTCAGGTTTTCTTTCTATTTAAATTCCTTTTGAGTTCTCTGCCTCGTGGTTTTCACACTACACAGTAATTATCTAGTTCCCTCATAATGACGGCAGCCTGTATCTCCGGTGCCATGGTGCTTGTTAGGCTGACATTCAAATATGGTTCAGGCTCAGTCTTTTTCCAAATACTTTGGTGTGACTTTCGATTATTGCTGAGTGAAAGTAAAAAAACAGAGTGTTCCTACCCCCTGCCAGCTTAGGCCAGCATGGCTCCCACACAATGTCTGCACTGACGTCTCCTGTGGAACAGTTTTGTCAGCTGTGTGGGGTAGGAGTAGGTAATGACATGCTTACTACAGATGTCTCTAATGAGTCATGACAGGCAAACATTGGAGCCTAACCGTGGTTATTAATTTCACTGGACAAGGCTTGATTTGAATAGTTGTACCCCGGATGACATGGTGAAGAAGGTTTCAAGAATAAAAGAAAAAATGGCAGTTGTAACTGCAGAATAGAATTCTTGACAAAATTAGCATTAATTCTTTGCAAATATTTGCTTGTGATCTTTGCCAAATCTACAGGGAATCTCTTATTTCCTTTCCTTGGAAGCTTGCACCTTTTACCATAAATCTAAACAGAAAATAACCTCCTTGCAATCTGTAAAATGCTTCTAAATAGTACTATTCACTTATTATTCAAATACTTTAAACCCAAACACTGACAACCCTATTGTTGATATTAGGCAATCCTGCAAAACCCAATAATAATGTTTTGTAAATATTTAAAGGAATAGTTCTGCAGTTGGGGAAATGCGCTAATACACTTTCTAGCAGAGAGTTAGAAGAAAAAATCTATACCACTCTCATTTCTGTCAATTAAGTATGAGGCCAGCAGCCTGTTAGCTTAGCATAACACAAAGACTAGAAACAAGGGGAAACAGCTAGCCTGGCTCTTTCCAGCTTCCACAAAATCCACCTACCAGCACTCACTAATTAACATGTTAATATCTTGTTTGTCTAATCTGTACAGAAAACAATGAGTGAAATGACCATTGGCCACTTTATGTGTCAGACTATATCTGAGCTGTTGCCAGGCAACCAATGGACAATACAGGAAGTTGCTGGTCCCAGCCAAGAAAGAATACTGAAAAAGTCAAGTGGAAGTGCCTCAGTTTCTCAGTACTGCCTCCAAAACCTCTCTGACTCCACTGATTTCTGTTTGAATGGATGCAAGTTCAAAATTCAAGGGGAATCAATCCTCATCTTAATAATGTTTCTCTGTGGTGAATTAGGAAGATATTAAGGCTTGGAGAGAAATATGCTTTGGGGCATGTTTGCGTGATTGACAGGTGTCAGTTGCATGCTTGTCTAACCTCAGCTCAACTTGCGCTTCTTCTCTGATGACTAAATTTGGCTTTTTCAGTTTCTTCTGTGACGACCAAGATGTCAGTGAAGAGTAAATTGAACCTTTAAAACATTTCTTCACCAGTCTGTGGTTGACGTCAAAGACATTACTTCCATGCTTTTCTATAATCGGGGAGAAATACTTGATGGACTAAAAAGAGGAAGATTGGTGGCCACCATTATAATGTCCTTCTCTTTCAGTCCAGAGTGAGATTAAGGGAAAGGTTCTCCTTTGAGACTTGTGAGATAAAGAGTTTTTCACTCCTGATGCCCTCGAGAGACTCTGCAGAAATGATTAGGTTCATGTGCCACTCAATTATCTGTTCCCTTAAAGCATTCTCTTAGAGGATGCAATTATACTGGATGGATGTGAATGAGAATGTTGGACACTGTGATGTGGGGCTGGCCACTGGTGGTGCTTTAAATTCAGTCAGCTTAATAGATCACACATGTCTTGGCAATGTTTGTATTTTCATTCACTAGACTCATATTCTTTATGGAAAAAAAGAAAAAAAGGGGGACAGCATGCAGAGAGAATGACGTTTCCCTTTTCCATCTGTTCATTTAATTTGCCATGAAAAGTGCTCCTGATACTTTTTTAAACTTTGTATTTTTCTGCCACTTTCTTTTGATTCGATGCCACTGACCAAAAACAAGCTGAACCCCCTTTTTTTTGATAAAACTATCATGATGGTGTTGTTACGGCCTGGCTCCTGGGTCTTTATGGAGAGGTTTAACTGTACGTTGCCTGCCTCACCAGATCAGGTTTCTACTGTTCCCCCACTGAATCTCCCTCAGGCCCAGCTGCCTGGCAAAGCGTTCGTGATTAAATGTGAGACACGAGCCATCCTGCCAAGAGAAAAGCTGGAGGAGGGGCTGCTGGCTTAGGACGACCACAGTTTAGAATTTCTTTGCTGTTTGTCATACACACAGAGAAAAATGAAAGCAGATGTAGGAGCACTGGGAGAGGGGAGAGAGGCAATCATCAAAGACAAGAGGTCTCTCAGGCAATAGATACTGTAGGAATAAATCTAAAGCAATATTTATAAAGCAATATATGCTGCATACAGAACAACCGTCCAAGTGGGGTTGTAATTATACAAACAGGTCTCACAATCCACAAACATCTTATTGGCTGGGCTAAACCATGTGGGTGGAGCCAAAGAACCAGAGTTTTTTTCTGGCTAACATGTTACATTACAGCTCCACTTATGTTATAATTATATGGGAAGAAGAGGAACTCATATTTTTTATATTAGCTATGAATGACTGTGGGTAATTTGAAATGGATTTCTTGCACTGTGATCCCACAGACAATTATCTCTCAGTGTTGCAGCTCTATGGATCTTTCCTTGCCTCTTTTGGCTAATTTTGTTTGTTGTTTGTTTGACCCATCCAAGAACGAACACAGTAAATTTGAATACAGACTTCAAATTTACTGTTTCAGTCTCAGTGCTTTTACAAACTCCAGCGCCCGGTACACCACCTTCCCAGTGCCTAGCAGCAGACAGACAAAGTAAGCTGGAGAAGAAAGTCTAACAGCTAAAAGCGTAGATATTTACTCACATATGTTCATAAAAATTCTAACAAATTGACATTTCCTCAAGCAGCTAAAATGTATTAATCAAAAAGAAATGTTAAAAAAGAGAAAACAAGTAATTTACACCAACTTATACATTAGCCAATGTCCTCTTTGTCTTTTTTAAAACCGAATCTTAAGCTCCTCCCACTGAGGTTTAAGTTACAAATAGTTTTAACTCCAGAACTGTCTCTAATAAATGTATACATTGATAAACAGCTAAAGCTGCCTTCAAATGGGGTCATGTTTACTCCATTTACAAGAAAAGTTTATATATGAAGGACCACATCTTGTGGTATTCACACCCTCAGAAATGGAACTTTTTTTGAAAGCTCACGAGTTCATGAGTTGTGATGTCTTTGCTGACATTTGATGACAATGATAAGTTAATATACTGTAATTCGTTGTAAATTTCATTTATTGTTCCTCCACATGGCATTCAAATACAAAGAAAGTCAACATCTCTTGATAAGAAGCAAATAATGACAAGAACTATGAGTCTTTTGGTGTCCATGTTGTCGCTGCCTAGCAGTGGTGTTCCTTTTGAAGGCAGCAAAACAAACTTAAACTACCTGCAGGGGACTGGGGGGTGGAATTGAGGGTCTTTAAGGAAAATGTGTATCACCTGGTCAGACTTCCCATGACATTGTTTGAGCTAGAGTCACTCAGCCACTCTCACTTGGCTTTCATTGTTTGTTTGGGTATACTTTTGAGGCAACTATCACACAAAAACACAGTTGGAAAATGTTTAGTTCACTCAGCTTTGTCCCAATTAACATAAATCATTTGCAGCTGTGTTGGCTCTGTCACTGTGTGTGAACATGCAGAGATACAAAACATTTAATTTGATGAGCAAAATGAAGCAAATGTAAAGGGACATTGTTATGTCTCTGGAATACTATAGCATGAAACAAACAAACTTATACAAACTTATACAACAAATCTTATGTCCCTGGCTGGAGTAGTCAGGTTTTGTTTTTTTAACCAAGATGTCTGGTTAGGAAGAGTAGTAATGTGTAAGTGTAATGTGTGTGAAAATATATGGCCTGACTGAAATGACAGTAGAAATGAACTGCACACCTTTCAAGTTTTTTTTCTCTGCTAAATGATTGCAATGAAGTGTGAACTTGTGGTTTGGTGGTCTGTCTTTTAAATAAAAAGTTTGTTTTTTTCTATTCTTTGCTGCTTTAACAATGGAGGTTTTTGTTACAGTATTGTCTTTTAAAACTCTTTTGTTATGAATCTATATCACAATTGTCCTGTGTTTTTTTGTCACCTGTTCTCCCATCACGTACTATTGTCTCTATAAATGCATCCGTACTATGAACATAGTACCAGTGCAGGTTTTGTTATTCTGTGTATTGTATGACCTGGCATATGGTCTTCATCTGATGCCTCTGTTCAAGACTGTGAAAGAGAAAGACTGAGAGCAGGGAGAATTGTTAGAGAGACAAAGAGAGAACAAGCGGTGGTGTCTGATTGAGGTGTTTGATCCAGGTCATGCTGCGGTCTAATCATTGTAACTGTGGATAGCCACTGTTGGTGGCTTGTTTTATAAAGGAGAGATGGTTGTGCAGGCCCTTTCTCAAGGACCTAATTCAATTGAAGAATAAATGAGTTCTGTTGGTAATTTGGAGATAACCTGTGCAGTGGCCGAGCTTAAAGGAAGATAAGAAACGACACAGAAATGAAGACAAGAAAACGAGACAATTTTTCACCCTGTCTTTGCTAAATTAAACTTTTCCCAGTCTGCCTCAAACTTTAATTAAAACACACACTTGCATGCACATTGCGCGCACAAGTTCACACTGTCGTGCTCATGCGGTCACACATCCACCAGATAATCCAAGAGGAGCAATCAAGTTGTTTGAAAGAGATCAGTAGACAGTGAGCGGTGAGCCTAACTGGAACATACCATAGCGTCTCCATTGGCCCCTCTGTTGTTAAGATTAATCAGCGAGGTACACTCTGAAATTCAATAGTCCTTTGAGTAGTGAAGCACAGGGATGTGGTAGGGAGTTTTAAAGGGTTAGTTCACCCAAAGCACCAAAAACACGTTTTCTCACTTACTCCTACTGGTATCTTTCTAAGAAGATAGTGTTGGTTTTATTTGTGCAGGTTTTGAAGTATCTTTTACTATCAGATTGCTGTCAGAGTATCAGACTACTACTGTTTACCCGAAACAATGAAAGTGAATGGAAGCTTTGAACACTTTCATATCAAATAAATCCCATGAAAATTTGCAGCCTGACCTCACCTTGAGAGTGTATGTATCTGTGATTTGGCTGAGCTAAACCTTCTAAGAGAAGGACCTCCTTTGTTTCCAACATGGACTTGTTTAGTCTGTAACACTGTCAGATGTGGTTGTGTGGCAAAACAGATCAGCTATCCACAGCACTGAACAAACACAAGGTCAACAATCCAAGCAAACTACTGCCAATACCAGACACTCACATGTCACAGAAGTTAAGGTAACAGCAGCCAAACGGCCATGAGCAAAGCCTCACTCGTTAGACTGTTGTGTCACAGCATGACTGATTGGTGTCAAATTGTCTGTGATTAGTGCAATATATGGCACAGGCATTGTAGACGGAAAAATGAGAAAAACAGTTTTCCTAGACATTTCTAACAATAGCAGTTATAGAGCCATTACTATTTTCAAGAACAAATTTAAAACATCAGCTTCACAAAAACAAATATTCCTCTAGACTGAATGGATCGTGTGTGCATCTGGCCTTTGAAACAAGTTCTCGCTTTGAGGTTCTCACTTCCTATCCTCTAAATTACACTGTTGCTTTACTGAACAGAACAAAGAAACATTTGGTTGTAAATGGCACTGCGAACCTCCACATGGTAGCACTTTGTGGATTGGACCATTCAGCAACTTGTCTCCAAAGTAGTTCCCCTGATTCCTTCACGACTGCTAGACATATACCCACTAGGGAGTTGTGTTTATCATCATCTCTGACAGTGTCGATGGATGGTGGCAACACTCCGATCTGTAATTAATGCAATGTCAAGGCATAACAAGTTGTGAGACATGTACAAACCCAGATTTTCCAAACCAACGCACAAAGTAGGGCTCTTCACTCTGTCAGCTTTGATTTCAGCCTTTGTCTTCAGTCTCTGAGGTGTTTCATTGCATATAATTCAATAATTTATGCCGTTTTCAAATAAGACCATTGTTTTCATTGTTGTCACACACTCTGAAGATGTTGTGATTTGAAGCACAGCATGAATTTTGAATCCAGTCAGTCACAATACGTACAGTATCATCAAAACTGGCACATTTTTCAATCTGCACAAGCAATAGAAAAAAAAATACTCTTTTTCCTTGAAATGAAATTCAACGTCGAAATCCAGTCTTGGTAGACTTAACTGAGCTGTGTCACTGCTGTCAAGGTAGAGTTAAGGTTTGGTGTGTTTGCTTTGGATTCTGGGTGGAACAGTGTGTGTGTGTGTTTGTGTGTGTGTGTTCCCTGGGCTCTTGGAGAATAATAAAGTATGTTTTTACTGTGTTGTATTGACATATTTTTCTTTTTTTTTTCTCTGTCTTTCTTTTGCCACAACTGAGCGGTTTCCAAAAGTAACAAACTGAGTCCAAAGAAGGCAAATGTGAAAATGTTTAAACCTGGTAGCTTTTCACTCTGCTGTACACACTCTGTGTGTGTAGTGTGTGCATGTTTGTGCATATTTATGAGATTTAACTGCATATGCATCAAATGCAAGGACAAATGCATCCAATAATGCGCTCAAAGTAGTGTAGTGTAGTGATTTATAAATGCGTTTTTTGCTTTTTGACTGTACTGATTTCGTTTCCAAGGACTTGGACAACTTTAGTTTCTTTGGAGGGTCTTTTTTTCTTCTTCTTCTCCTCATGCTCTTTCCTCTCACAGATTTCCCACCACAGATAATTTTCAGTGACCGCAGCAGAGTCTTGAGATTCCCCAGCAGTATTTAGCGGTGGAAGTAAGTAGCTTCAGCAGCTCGATGAAATGCCTTTGAAACTCTGGTGTCTGTCTAGGCAGTGTGTGCTCGGAGCGGAGCTGCACTCGGCTGGGGTGAGGGGGTGATGGTATGCGTGCAGAATCATAATAGTCACCCCTGTTACGTGGTCTGAAGCAGATCTGAGTTCAGGCAGCTTCTGTGAGGGAGAAGAGAGATTTTTCTCTTATCTGTCATGAATAGGACATACCTTCTTCTTTTAGCTTTAAACCCTGAGCCAAACTTCAGAGGGCAGGTCAGGTTTATATTAGCTCACCGCCCGTAAAAAATTACTATGTCAATTGAAAATATGCATGCATAGCATACAATAGTAGTAGTAGTACATCAGAGTGAAGTATAAATATTCTAAAACATTCAACTTTGTGGATTCATCTTTATTTTAAATACCATATCAATTTCAATATGAATACAAGGAGATTTAAATCCTCTGCTCACTGATTTTGTTGGCTGACCTTCATGGCAGAAATCTTAAATAGCTCTCCTCCTCATTGACTGTAATAGCCATAAAATTGTGGTTTGTGGTGATGGGTCATATATGTCCCAGTGGTCATTCTTTGCTGTTTTAAACAACTGTAACCAACTCTGCTCCAATATTACTGTCTATAACACTTGTGTTCCTTTTCTTATATAATAGTACAGATTTCCAATTTGTGTGGGGATTTGACTGTTGAGGCAATAACAGATTGGTGACATAAATATATTTTCTTGGCATTAAAGATGGATTGTTGAGATCCAGAGAATCCCGTGTGAATGTTAAAGGGTTTATTTCCACTTGGAAAAGTCAGTATGCACCCATACTGTGTTATTCTCTTTAGCATCCTCCTCTATGGGAGCAAGGAATCCAGGATGAAAGCGTTACATCCATCCATCGATTGCTCCCTCCACCAGGAGTGCCGCATCATGTTTTCAGTGAAGTGTTTGCCTGAAATCTCAAGCACTGTGGAAACAGCCAATTGTGGAGTCCTTATAGCAACCTGGCTTTCCATAAACCACAATGAACTGCACATTAGTGCCAGTCTGTGGAATCTACATTCCAGTCAAGCAGCGGGGAGGATGTGCCTACCAGTGTAATTGTTCTGGCTCACTTACATTCATTATATTCACTGCATATTGATTTTTTCCATGTACAGGTTTATATTAATATGGATAGGAGGTTTCAAGCTTCAGTTTTCAGATGTTTCCTTACATTTAGTCTAAACAATGTATAGTATGTGAGCATGAACACGTCTCTCCTACAGGAGAAACCACCAACATGTGATGTCATCTAACAGCCTTGAACATGTTGATTTTGTTGGCAGAGATACCTTGTAAATCACACAGAGTTGAATTCTATGTGGCTATTACTTATGATTAACATTTTTTTTTTTTTATACCTAGAACATCATCCAGAGTCATGGTCACTTATATCAGGGCTGTAAAATGTCTCTGACCTGACCACTGACCTGAGAATTTGTTTTGTTGGTCCTAATGTACCATTTTAATCAGGTATTAAGTGTGAATAGAGTTATTGTTATTCCTATTGTAAAGCACAACATTTTGCCACATCATCACAAATAGAGGCTCAGATATGTAAACTGTAAAATGTGGTATTTGTTGCGATCGACTCAGTATATCTATTCACTTTATCTATTCTATATCTGCTAATCAGTCAATTTCTACATTTAGGCTAATATGACACAGTAACTGTCTTGTCTTAAACTCTTAACTTAAACTTAATATTGACTCTAGAGACGTACGAGTCACCTAAATTGTAGATAACTATTTTTGTTTTGTTACATGGCTATCTAACCAGCAGAAAAAACACTGATCTATATGATTACACATAATTATTATAGCCACTACAAATGTTAGCATTTACTAGCTAGCAATGCAAATGAAATGCCTTTTGAAGATAGTAATTGTTACTTTACATGTTATTAAGCAAATAAATGGATATCTGAACTATCTGAACCTATTCTACTGTTCCTGAGAGTGCATTATGTCCTCTGAAAGACTGTCTGTACTCTTTTTGAATCTGTATTGGAATAAGCTCCTGAACAGATAATGGTAAATTCTAAAAAATATAAATGGGGTGAAGGGTTCTTCTAGTACATCATTAATATGTTAGATTACAGTTGGCCTATGAATCACTTTAGGAAATGTACTGCAGTTTCCAGATCCTTTATAAGTTTTTGTGACAATGCTACATTTTTTCCTAAACTGGGGATGAGACGTCCGTTTGGATTAATGGTTCACAGTTCTATACTCATTACCTTCATGTATTTATGAAAGATTTTTTTTAAACTTCCAAACTTAGAAAAGAATCAGCGGGCAGGTCTTGTCATGAAGGAGGAGCTATTTATTTACGTCTGTCTCTGCTCTAAACTGACAGACGAGATGGTGCTTTGTCTGTTTTATTTTATTTTCCAACAGTAGGAAGTCGTCATGGACATGTTGGTAGGTTGCAGGTGGCTTTGTATTGGTCAATCCAAGAGTTAGTAATAGATGTAATTTACAGTAGTGGTAATCTTTTTACCAACCCTACTCAGACAGCTAGCTGGCTCCTGTTATATATGGAATGTAATGAATTATACCTGGAAACAAGGTTGATTCATTGAAGGTGACTTTTCAACTGTTGATTGAACTTTTGGACGTATTGTGTGATACACTTCCATGTGATCAATCACAACATTTAGGTGAATTCTCATTAAAACTTATGATAATGATTTTGAGTGATGAACTTGATGACTTTATGTGTCTGTCGATGACAATAACTCTGTCGATAATTCATCTACCAGTGTTATAAAGACCGTCAGAGTAATGTCCTCTGTATGACAAAGTATTCTTAATCACCAGATGTTATTAGAATATAATCTTCATCAGGAGATTCTGATTAATTATTTGACATCCAGATAAAACATACTGAATAACATAGTTTAGATTTGCACAGTGTATACAACCTTATTCAACAAATATTTTGACTTTTGGCTGATTTTCAGTATTCGGTTTATCATCCCAGGGGGCAACCACATGGCTACAGTGACCAAATATGTAAATCATTCATATTGTTCAGTTAAATGTTGGCACATAAAACTGTTTTTGAGATGAAGAGATTATATGCAGAATCTCACAGAGTGAAGTGTCTCTACTGAACCTGAATTTCTGTAGATGCCATTACAGGAAAGCTGATACCATTGTTGGTGTTCAATAATGTATCATGAAGTCTCATTTACTGTAGGTGTTGTGGGTTCATTGTTAATTGGGTTAAGTTATAATTGGTAAATCAAAAAACCTTGAAAATGCATTGAGTAAAAGCAAATAATGACCTATTAAAAGGTAAACAGAGCAGCTGATGACAGATACCCTGAGACAGATATTCAGTGGAAATACAAAATCCAAATGTCAGACGGGAAAAAGGTTCTTTAAAATGAATATCGAAGAGTGAATTGATATTCCCGCTCTTAAATCCTGCAAGCATGTATAAAGGAATCAATGGTAATTTTCCAGCAAGAACACAAACAGTCCAGTCCAGGAATACAAATATATTGTATTTCAGATCTAATCCTCAACCCAACAGAGGTTTTTTTTTAATACATTTGTGTGTGTACGGTGCTTGAGATGACACACGCGCTTAGCAGAGGGAGCAGTAAAAGGGGCTGGCCTTTGGGATGGGATCTGCAGACTCACCAGACCAAGTGTTGCTAAATTGAAAACCTGCACTTGAACATATCCAGACTGACTGGGTCTGTTCCTCTGTCAGCTTTTAACCAGGCAAAGGAAATTACAGCCATGACCTCACTGCGCTTGCCAGAGAGAGACACTGAGAAGTAATTTTGCTTACACGGAGAAGATGGTAGGTGAGGGAGGACATTGTGGAGAAGAGGGTACAGATCTGTATAAGCACTGCAGTTCCTTCAGTTTAGAGCTGGTAGCAGCCATTAAATTAACATTCAGCACATAGTGGGGTTCAGCTCGGGCATGAAAGGGTGCGAGAGCGAGATGGGGCCTGATAAAGCAGACTGGGGGCCCTATCACCAACACTGCATGGCCAACTCTTTTTATGGAGCCAAAGCTAGTTTTCCAATTAGAGTTAATGTACACTTCAAATCTCCTTGTCATAAAACAGAAAAACAGCAGCCTGTTGGACAATCAACTGTATATAATGCTGGTATATGTTTATATTTTTTCTAATTAAAGTGCTAGAATGAATGGGCCAGTGGGCCGAATGGATGGAAAGTTATGTAGCTTTTAAAATAACCTATTACATCTTGACAGCAGCTACCGGCTTCCTGAAGTTAATAAATGAGTGCAATTCACTTCCTGGAGCGATGTTGCGGTTTATTCCCCCATTAGGAGGCAGTGGTCCACCCATTCCAATCATTCTTTAATTAGAACTGTTGTTATTTAGGCTGTCACAGGAGGTAATACCTCATGACAGCATCAGCATCAACTTGGCAGCCTGCAATCTCATATTCATTGACAGGGGCTTCGGTGCTTCTTGTTGTCGCTTCATCTACCCCACTGGACTCAGCAGTGCACCAGACACTTCCAGCTGATGTGTGCGTGGTTACATGGAGATCTCCAGCTCACCATGCTGACATTGAGTGTCGTCTGTTTAAGCAGGGAAACATGCTACGTGTTTTTTTTTATTATTGAAGACTCGTAATTACTTCCCCAGATTGCTTTAATGTACCATTGAGTCACAACATGTTTACACAGCAGTGGAAGAGGCTATAAAGTGAACAGAAAGGCTCAGCAGGCATTTATTCATCCATGCAGTGACATCCTACCGCTAGTCCAGATTTGGTCCTTAGCTGCAAGGGGCCTGAAAAGATAAAAATGTAAATAAAACAAAATAAATTAGGATAAAACAAAAAAAAAAATACGATTATGATATTATGTTATACTCTGGCCTCAGGTGTTGTCTTGGTGGCTCAGCAGGTCCAAGACAGTTAACTTCATATTGGGCTCTGTTTCATCTTAATAAATCCATCCCACGTGTAAACAATTTGTGTTTAATGAAGTGCTGCCCTCTGTGGAGTGATGTAGAACAGCAATCACAGACCATCACATCCCCTGCCCCCATCGCCTTCAGCCCCTATCTTTGTTTAGACACATCAGGTCCGAGAGGTGGTGCAGAAACAGACTATCAGCGTGAATCTATGTGAAATAGGATGCAGACCTCTCCAGAGGGTAAACTACTGTGGAAAAGAGGATGACATCAGGAACCTCAGCTCACAGAGGAGACAGCTCTGGAAACATTGAACTTTAACAAGATTACCAACTCAGGGAGGGGTGGGAGAAGCAGACCAAACAGCATGTGCTGCTTAGAGTTGGCAGCATGAAATACAGATTTATGAACTCCATTAAACCACATTTCTTTCTCTTTTATTGGGGCCTGCAGCCTTTACCCATTGTGGAAAAAGGGTAGAAAAATCTCCTCCAGATAAATTACTAACAACCTGGGCTTTTACTTCCACATAAGGTACCTGTACAACTCATGAATAGAGAGATAAAACACAACTAGACACCTTGACTGTTTCACTCTGCTGGTCGACTGGTGACTTGTGCAAGCCGAGGTAGAAATCCAGTCACTGTGGTCTTTGGAACAGGTGGCCATCTCAGACTGGCATTGGTGGTGTGGAGCTGGCGTGGGTTAGTAGCCAGACTCTCAATCTGTCCACTTGAAAACTCCCCAGTATTGCTGGAAAGTATTATGGTCCCTGTGGAAGAGATAGCAATTACAATTTCTGATGGGAGAGAGGGAGAGCGCCAGGAGCCACATTCATACTTGGAATATGATCAGACTTATGACTGGAACATTTTTACAAAGCGCCACTACACAAATGTCCTCTTAATACCATCAGTGTGATACCTTATAGTTTCAGGCTTTCTATACACTTGCTTTTTACTGTCTTTTTGTCACATTGCCAAGGGTGACTGTGCATTTGAAGACATCATTAATGAATTGTCTTCCCTATGCCAGTGTTTGATGAACCACACCAGGCCTCAGCAGGTACATGGCAGCGATCTGCTGAGAAAAACCTGCTTCCATTTAAATCCTGCATTGCTGCATTCTGTGACAGATTGGATTTGGAGTGGGCAAAGCCTGCTGCAGCTGGAGACTGCTCACCCTTTGGCCTCTCACCTGAACTCTTCCTGCTCTGGTATGTGTGACTAACATGTTCTATGGGAGGCTGGTAACACTAGAGCCCACATGTTTTGGCTATTGCGTACAGCTGGCGCTTGAGATTACACTGTTTTCACACATTTGGACGGTCCAGACGCTGAAATGCTGTGTCACTCTGCATGTAGTTCACATTTATTCAAAAAGGGCAACAAGCAGCAGTAAGGAAGTAATCAATTTTTATGCCACAGCTTCAGCTGATCACTTGCTTTTGCTTCATAAAAGTGTTGCCCCTTGTTGGGTGCATGCATATAAATCTGTAGGTTCTGCCTGAGGTATGAATAAGTAATATTCACACGCAAAGCACTTTTTCACTCTGTCCCTCGAATCCCATGAGGCCTCTGGCTGGCTGCACGTCTGAACTCTGAAGCAAATAGAACATCCTGCTGGGTAGAAGTCGTACTCAGCCAATGATGCCTTCTTTATGGATTGTCAGGGAAATTTGATTCTCCGTGGGCTACCAGCTGACATAAACGTAATGCCACAAAGCCTATCAAAGCTGACGGAGGACTGTGTGCAGGCCTGCGACTGTACTCTATGTTTGGATGTACTGTGCAGCAGAGGAAAACAACAATAGCTCATACATCTGGTGCAGCTCAATGAACACTGGGGAGTAGATGTGATGAGAATGAAGATTGCCGCCACCTCAGGGGGAGCTGCAGCCACAAAAAGCCAAGGTCAAGTCTGTCAGCTTAAATGTGCCACGGTGGTGGACTGACAGCACAGAAAGAGCTGCTGCATGGATGGGTGCATTACACTTATTGAAAATCAATAGCAATCTTTCAGTGGCAGCTATAAGACATATTTGAACAACAGTCTTTACTCAATAGAGTTTGGTCAGATTTTATGCAGGTTTTTCACAAGGTAAAAACTCAGATGTCAAAGCGTTGATTGTTCTGTAAGGTTCTTGTGTTTCTTGATTTTGGTGGCCCCTTTATGATAAGAACTCATGTTTTGCCTTAAATGTTGGTTGGACATACTGTAGTAATCAAAATAATGCTCTCTGTGGCCTTTTACCTGTGTTCTCAGTAGTGGAAGAAGTATGCATATCCTTTACATAATTCATAATCCATGTTAATGTTAATAGAGTGAAATTACTCTGCTCGAGAAACGGGTCAATCATAGCACCCAATCACTGCGATTCTCTTATCAACCTCAGAAGGCAGAAGTTTCCTGCAAAAGCCAATGATAAGCCTATGTACGCTAGCTGCCCAGCACCAAACGCCAGACAAAGTTAGCAGCTAGCTAGGTCACAAGTCTAGCAGCTGGAACTACATATTTGGTAGCCAAAACAGAGCAAAAAGGAGAACGAAAATCGTAGTTATATTCATCAGGTGGCCACTAACACGAAATGGGATCATAATGTTGCTCTGTATCTGCTAGATATAAGACATGAATAGTCCATTTTAAGCTAACATGTTAGTTACAACAACTTTCTAAGGAGATTAAGTTGCAGGGCTGTTTGTTTTCAGGTATTTTTTTTCTCTGCCCATTAGTGGTCAAAATCATTCAATGTAGCTTTGAGATGCAAAGCCATAATGTAAATACTAAATTACAGTTGATAGTCCAGCATTTAAATATTTAAAGTTAAAGACAAATTATCAGTAAAATGTACCACATTAAAAATCTTTCCCTCGCTGTATAGCGCTGTAGAAATAACTATCACCTACAATTGAAACACTACAGCAAAGTACAAGGCCAGGAAAAATGTACTTAAGTGCAGTTTCTTGAACAGAAAATGCATTAATTTCCTGTAGAACAGAGGATCTGAGCATTCTTACAGTTTAGCTAAGCTATTTCATTAAGTTGTGGTTTATTTCTGTTTTCTGGGAGACTTACTTTCCTCATCCATGCTAACATCACAGTGTTAATTTTTATGACGACACTGAAGGTGAAGATAATGATGGTGCTGGCACTATCGGTCGGTGACTGTGAAAGCAGGAAGCAGTGAACTGCTGCATAGAGTTACTCAGTCCCCATGCCTATTACTGTTGGCAGTCCACTGTTTATTTATGTTAAGGACAAAGCCCTCTTCGTGTACTGTGTGCAGCACAGGGGAATATCCAAAATTTCACAGGACTAATTCACGGACATCAGAGATTACTAACGCAACAGAAATTTGTGTCTCTGCTAAAGATTAGAGCCACAGTACAGAGGCTGAGCAGAATCCAAGGTTAGGCATGATTATTTGTCAGTGACTCATTTGACTGTCATGCATTTGAACTTGAATTCCACGTTTGTCTTCACATTCATCAATTACTCCTGTCCTTGAGTGGTTTCGGCAGGAACCTCTATTCACTCCACCAAAGAACTGTTTTTTTTAAATGTTTCATTGAATAAACAAAACAACTCTGGGTTTATTTATGCCATCAACAATCCATGTGCTGTGTGTTGAGATGTGATGTTGAACCTATGGGACTTTTATTTAATATAATGATTCCAGCTATTCTCAGCAATTCATGTCCTTGAAACTACATTTCCTGTGGTAATTGAATCATCAGGCACCAGTTATCTTGTACAGTTACACTATCTTATTTGGACTAATTGAATTTGAAGGTGTGTTGTTGGCTGCACATGCTGTAGAAGGGCTTGACTTCTGTAGAGGGTAGCTCTCACTTTTGTGATAAAATTATCCCAGCTCAGCATTATCGTACACAGTGTGGGAGTAACGGTGCGTGCTCGCAAATCATTTTGGTACACCATCCACAACATTCACTGCTATCCACACTAACAACGTTAACATTTAGCAAAATTATTTCGCCAAAACAGATTTAATTTTTGATGATTCTCCAGCTATAAGAATCAGACAAAGCACTCAGACTGCGCGCCAGATGGCTCACCCTACCTTTATGTGTTAGGAGGTGACAGTCTAAATCCTGTGTGCTGAGTGCCTAAGGCTCCACAACAGGGAAATTGCATTCTGATCCAGTCCACTCCTCTGTGTGTTAGTGTTATACAACAGACTATTGTGTCTGGCATTTGCATTACAGCTGTGAAATTCAGCCCACTGGCTTTCACTATGTAGCGCAATGAGACAACAGTAGGAGTTCTAGCTTATCCGTTGCCATGCTACAGCAAGATCACATTTACGCCCTGTCTTCAAAGCTGCTCCCCGTCCTTTTTATTGAAATGCATCACAAGAAAGAAGTGTACTGTATGTGGTCACAAGAAAACCTATTTACTTTCTTTTGGTGTGTAAATTTGACATGATGTGACTTTTAAGTACCAGATGACAGAAAATTAGAGCAGCAGCAACAACCACAGCGTGACACGACAATCTGATGGACACGATATGTGAACGCTGACTTTAAGGCAGCGGGTGTTGTGTACAAGGTGAGGTAACGTGACTGCTTTTGTGTAGCAGTATGTGAAGTAGTCCTCTGTGTATCCATCCATTATGGGCAGTGAATCAAGCAAGCAGGCAGGGGCTGTTGAGAAGAGGCCCCCTGGGAGAGAGGCCTTGTCCTGTCACTACTGCGAGGGACGGCCAGATAATAATGGAGACATCATGAGGGCAGGAGATAGGCTTTCCTTTTCAAAGTGGAAGGTGGTGAGAATTTGTGGTATCCCATCACAACAGGCTCACAGCCATTGATTGGTCCCTGGCCCGTCTTAAAAAGGACAGCTTTAACTGCTCTGTCAAAGAAAAGAGATGCCAGAGCTGTTTCCCTTCAGAAAAAAAAGCTTTATTATGCTTCTGAAAAGAGATGACTGTCCTATTTTAGGAACACCTGATATCAGTTGAGACACAGTGGAAGAGGTCCACATGGGACCTGCAGTAATTTAGTGTTTTATCTGCATGACAACAGATGAATTATATTTTCATGTATTCTGATCTCATACAGGATGATTCATTGTTCTTCAGATTCAAATGCATGTAAAATCATAAAATCAGCAGGCTCTTATGCAAAGAAAAGGCGATGATTTCAAAACATGTCCCGTTTCTTGCAATGTATCAAGCTAAAACAATTATATACTGGCATCAAAAAGTATTTATTTTCCAATATTTCTTCCAGCCTCAGATGTTCTCTGGTCACAGATTTCTTTTGACAGTCACTTCGAAAACTCTCAAAGACACTTTCAGAGATTGGCACCTCCAAAAATGAAGTTTAGGAGGTGATCATAGCCTGGTGCCGGTCAATGTCTTGAATTTTAGTTTTCCACTGCAATCCCTGTGCCTTTTAAAAGTTAATAGCCTTGGCTTTATCAACAGAGAGGGACTTGAGTCTAAGAACACAGAGCAGAGAGGGTAACATCAACATTCTGCAAAGTTTACTGACTTACATAGACTGTATGTCAGTTGTAGACTAACTTTTACACGTTTTGTTTTCAACAGAATGAGGTAAATTGTTTTACTTTGGCAACCACACACATTCTTTCTCTGTAATCGTGGAAATAAAGTTTTGCATTCATTACACCCTGCTGGCAAGGACTCTGAAATATAATAGCTTGTCGTGCTCTTAAGAGTGCATTTGAGTTCACTTTCAAATCCGAGGCAATTTATGCTCCTTTTGAACAGTTGATGGAGTACACATCAGAAATGCAGCAGCTGCTGAGTGACCACAACAGTGTGGTATTCATGCAGTGCCAGGGTGAGCTGGACAATGGTCCCATCCTGAAATATGTCTCTGGAAATAATTTTTGGATGTGTTTTATGACAGAAAGCCTCCAGCCTGTCAAATGAATTGTAAAGATTTCCTTTTACTATAGTCTATTGTTTTTGTCTTATTTTTGGATGCATTGCTGCTTTCATTTTAAAATATTTTAACCAGTTGCTGAAGTATGTCCAGAATGTCTGTGATTTATTGCAAAAGGTTTTCCTGCTACGGACATGGAAAACCTCATGTTGCTTCACAAAAAAACATTGAGATGTAGCATTAGTGTTTCTTCGTCCTTGCTGCTGTTTTTTTCCAAGTTCATCCCAGCAGCATCAATTACTCAAAGAACACATATCCTGACACTTATTATTATTTCTCCTCTTGTCTGCAGAAAAGCCCATGCCGCAGGGTCCCCCAGGTGGTGTTATCGGGATCCTTGGAGGTGTCGTTGCCATTGGACTCATCATTGGCGTGGCTGTAACAGTTTTCATGGTCCATCGGCGGCAGCAGAAGACCCGCACTGAGACAGATAATGACCTGTGAGTACCAAGACTCTGCCAGAGAATATTGCAGGGGGCTGGACAGGTGGTAAGATTAGGTGTGCACTCTTGTCAGCCCATGAGAGAGACTCATGGGCTGACAAGACAAAACCCTTTTTTTTTTAGAGTTAATGTGTTCAGAAACAGCTGAACACACTGCAAAGATGTTGCTGCCTCTTATCATTCATTCTTAGAGCTGAGAACCTCTCCTATAGGCCACAAAAAATAATCTTATTGCACTCAGAAAAAAGTTTATCATCATTTACTATTGCAGATAGAATCGATGATTATCATTAAAGTGGTAGCTATTAAGTGGTTGCTTGATTGTGATGTGGGCTATAGTGAGCCCATTTCCCATTAAAACACTACTCTTTTAATCAGGACTGATTGCAGGAGCATGTTCTGCAGTTTCTTCTTTGGAAAGCTTCACCACCAAACATGAATCAAATATTGATCCACTTCTATCAAATCCGACACTGATGTGGTAGTTAAAGTCTGAACCCTGCAAAAGCAATTTTTGTAGGTCATGTAAGTAGAAAAATGACAGTTCAGAATAAATAATTCTTCTTTCGTTGGATAAATTAAGCAGATTTAAGGACTTTATTTACACCTGCCTCCCTTCCTCCGGCTAACCAGGTAATTTTGTTCTGCCTGCAAACCATGGGCCATGACAATTTTGAGCACTGCCAGCTGCTGCCCACACAGAGGGGAAAACAGAAGTTGCAGAGGATGCAGCTGAGAGAACCACAAGCAACAGAACTGTGGAAATATAAAATATATTCTTGTGTTCCGAAGGTGATAAAAGTCTCTGCCATCTGTCTAGTAAGAATTGTTTAAAAAAAAATACGAAAAAAAACAACCTTTTTTCAACAAAGAAAGAAACAAGCATTCAAGTTGAATCTCGCTAATTGCCTTTGTCTAAAACACCTGGCCATGACAGATAGCTTAATGGTTGTCAGGGTTTCGATGATGCTCTTGGCTATATTGGATATACAAGACTCAAACCACATCCCCATGGGAATGAAGCTGCTGTGTGCAGGGGTTGGCTATCTTCCTCCCTGGGAATATTACCAAAACAACTGACGTTGGGGGTGTGCAGAATCTGGCCGAGGGTGCACATGAGCCTTTAATAAACTCATATGATGAGATTACAATGCTTATTTTAGAGGTCCCCTCCAGAATCTTGTAATTGATTTGATATTCAAAGCAGTGATGCTAACATCAAGCATCAACGAGACGCTGTGCCAGGTTTTTGGCCTCCACAACTCTGCTGGCTGCTCGTCTCTGCGGCTGCCGCAGGTTCACCGCTGAGTCCGTTGAGACCCAGAAACCACACTGCTTCTACCACTCAGGAATGCTTTTTAAGACAAATGAAGCACACAGACTCTTACCTCTCCCATTGCTTTCTGTCTCTTTCTCCCTCTCTGCTAATCTATCTTTCTTTCTAACTCTGATGCCAAAGTAACTGCTCTCTGTTTCCCACTCCCCTCCCTCAGCATTGCTGTTGCTGCTGTTGCTGATAGTTGTGTGACACAGGCTCCAGAGAAGCCAGAGTCCCCCACAAGGAAAGTAGAGGCACCTGACCCCAGTCTACCCCACACTGAACCCTGTCCTCCTGGATCCTCTATTCTGTTGCCTGCATGTAATGGTGGCCTGCAAGTGACATACTTGAGCACACCATTGTGAGCGCTGAAAGCAGCAAACGTTCATCGACACGATTATTTACTAAACATTCACACTGGACTTGCAGTCTGAAAAACTAATTTAAGGAATTTCTCTTTTTCTTTTTAAAACAAATTGAGAGTTTGAAGTGAAATTCAAACGTCTCTTTTTGGTGCATGACAAAAAAAGCTCCATCAAATAATGGCGATGCAGTTTGATAAACAACTAGGAATGATAATTAAACTAGATGGAAAATGTGCCAAGTTTAATCAAACTTAATTAAAAGTCTTAAGATAAAATATCCAGCTCCACTTAGAGTTTATCAGATCCGGGGGAGCTTGGACAGAACAGAACACTTTTTGACGAGTCTGAACAAACATATCAAATTGTTAATCAGTGGGAAATCTGTGAGCTTATAGAAGCTTTGTTTTGCATAAGCTAAAACTCACAGATACTGTCGTTGTTACCAGACCACATTGTGCAACCTCCCTCCTCCGCCTCGTTCTCTTTCCTCTCCTTTTGTGTGCATGATTGTGGTCAAATATGCATGACGAAGAGTTATAGTCGTGTCAGTGCTGTGTAACTGTTGTTATTGTTTCCTACTTGTAGCTCGCCACATAATGCTTAATGTAGTGTAATGTGACTCAAAGCTTTAATTGTCCAGGTGAATATTTGTGTCCATTTTCCTGTGGCTTGTCATCAAACATGTTCAGTGTCTTATGAAGAAACTGTTTTTTGAAATGTCTATTTATGTGATTGCAGATAGGTTGCAAGTGAATGTGTGAGGTTTATTTTAATGTAGACAACCACTGCGGGAGATTCATAGTTTTATATGACTGTCTGATGTCAGGGTAAAAGGAAAGCATTTCGCCAGACTGTTTAATTCTGCATGTTGATGAGCCGTTAATCAAGCCTGGGCATTTGATAACATGCCTGACTGCACCGCCAGTCACGCCTCTGTTTGCCCTCACAAAGCAGCACACGATGTGACTCAAAATTGGTCAATCCTAATAAATCACTGGCCCTTTAGAGGCTGCACTGGCACAATAGTCAACTGATTATCAAAATAGATGGGGCATTGTCAAAAGCGATGTTTTCAGAATAATGTGTTCATCGCTCTGTCTTTTGCCCAAGAGTGATGTATGACCTCCAAAATGCCGAAAAGCACTGCCAATCGTGGCGCGGTTCCCCCTGCAAAATGAATCCACTCACTGACGTGCAGCTGGTGTTGACACAGTTGCAAATACTCACTGGTATAAATCACTTTGATGCCAACTTCCTGGCCATAGTTACCACACTATCTGAAAAGAATCACATGCAGAATGTAAAAGGATGATAAATGAAATTGTCACCAAACAACATCAAGACTTGTTTTCCCTCAAGCGTAGGTACAAATTCTTCCACCTTAGGGGCTGGAAATAGTTTGTTTATTTTTTCCCCAGGACTGAAATGTAGCACCATGTTGATACTGGAGGACACTTGAAAATAGTGATAAACTCAACAGTGAATTCAAAGTGAAAAAAATGGGATGTTGCAGTTATTAAAATAGATGTCTTCTTTAGTAGCCCAGTTTGAAAGATAATACTTGGACAAGTGATTCGTAGAGATATGATTTGTTCTCGTGTACCCTTTGATTTATAAACCAGTCACCAGTGCTTTTCACCATTGCTGTGTGGAGACATTTAAAATGTGATAAATGGTAATTCATTGTTGGATACCTTCTAGCTTTAAGCTGTAACCAAAGTAGGCTTGTCTTACTCAACATGTCATTCAACATGGACCGTGTACTAGGTGTCAATTTGAATATTTCATTGTTGTTGTTTTTAAGTAAGTATGGTGCTTGGTTTTCTGTACAGAATGTTAAACATGCAGTGCAACTGTCTACAACAATCACCTTTATTTTCATGTTCTTTTGCAGTGTATGTAATCTAGTATCAATGCCTATGGTGTTGAAAAAGGTTTGGAACCTGGCCATATGTGTATGTGCCAATATAATGTAAAGTTAAATATTCCTTCAACAAAAGAAATAGTTTTTGATAAACTTGTCAAAGAACAAAAACAGAAGTCATTTTGTTTCATTCTTTGTTTTGTTCTTTCTTCTCTTGTGAGAAAAGGGGAAAAAAGCAGAGCTCTGCAGAGTAATTGTTGTCCGCCTTTTGAAAAGATCGGAGCGAGACAAAGCATGAAAGTAATTGCCTCCTAAAGATCAAATCACATTTATCCCGTCTTGCAATTAAAAGTATCATTAGCATTTAAATTGCCAAATAAGATTGTGATCAACAGAAATCAATGAGAGCACCAAGGATCAGCTCCAGCCCTTCACATTGTTTTCCATGAGCAGGGCTGTGGTCATATGGGGGCTCTTTAATCCAAACGCTTCTGGGGATGCGACACTTCACTTTCTTTCACATCCAGTGGACAGCAAGACTGTTTTCTAACTGTCACACTGAGGGACGTCTGATTCGCTGCAGCTCAAAAACTGCCTTATTGTTGCCAAAATTTCTAATAGAAAGGTCACTTTTTTGTGAATGCATTGTAAAAGTCATTTTCTTTGCTGTAAATCTTCCCTCACAGATTACTGTTCTCAGTTTAAGGATTAGCTATGTTTTCTCTTTGCTATCCCACTTAAATCTCCCCCTAAGCTGCCCTGAGCCTTTTGTAGCCAACAGAGCGAGGAGGAGCGAGGTCTTCAAGGTGGATGTCTGAGTAGGAAACAGACCAAACTTGAATGTAGCTTATGGTTCCCTGCCCAGTGCTTTCTGCTCCCCACAGGCTTGTGGTGCTTGTCAGCTTTCATTAGTGTCTGCACCTCACAAAGCCAACGCCCACATGCTGCCTGCATCACATTCAGCTCTGAGGAAGTCTCGTGATGCACATGAGGTGGTCAAGCTGAGGTGAACGTCATTATGCAGCATCTGACTAGTGACATATCGAGCAAATATCAAGTGCAAACCGCAGAATTACTTCGACTGTAATGCACCAAGAGAGAAATGCAGAATATTATACACAAATTTGACTTGCTGAATATTTTACTCCCCATATGGCAAAGTATACAAAGTATATCATAGCAGAAAACAACCGTAATAAATATTTAATGTTACACAGCCCATCAACCCTCACTTAAATTCACACTTACTCTTTATTTGGGTTGATACTGTCTTATACGTAACATCTCTTTTCTCCCCAGTGGCAATTTTGGCCAGTGAAAAGGTTACATCTCCACAGTTGGTCGTTCAGAAAGGTTAGAACAAAAAAAAAGGCTGCATATATTAATCAACAACATTTACAAAAAGCAAGGAGGAAGGAATATAAAAACATTTTTTAAGATCAAAGGCTAATCTTGGAAACAAGCTTTGATTGGGATAGAAGCCATTTAATTATTTAACTGGAGCTTGCCATTGTCATTAATTTTTAAACAATATAACGTACATTCACATTTACATTTCAATCCAGCTTCAATTAGTTTATCACATGCAAATGTTAAAAGCTCATTCTAAGCTAGGTGCTCACTCTGGTGAAGTGGCAAAACAGGTATACTCAAAGATGCCTACATGCGTCCTAAAGAATTGATGGATTGAGTGATTTACCAAACTGACTGACTTCTTGTTTCAGTTTTGACCTATGGTACATGCCCATGTTGGAGTAATAACAGTATTTTAGGTGGGTTCACTTTTGGTTCTACCTTCTAATAGTGGTTTGAATTATCTGGATAAATTGCTGGCTTGTTTTGAATAGTATCCTGGAGGTACATTCATATTAGCACGCCTGCTTATTTTGGTTGTTTTCTAAATGTGCTGTTGGACAATATAGTCCCAAAGTTCATTGCTCACAAGAAGTGGAGGAGATTCTCACAGCTGGAAAAAAGAAATTGTGGTTATAGTTGAGACAGCTTCAAGAGAATCTCCAAAATCTTTGGAAAGCGATTTAACTCTCCCTTTTATAAGTTTAATTAGCAGTAGTTTTCAAACATCACAGTTTGCTTGACGTTGGCACACATTGTCTTTAAATACTTCCTGCCAGTAGAAGAAAGTAAATTACATTAATGTCCTGTTTTCTAACGGAACCAGTACATTTTTAAGGTTAGTACTTCATTGTATTAGCCTGTAGTATGGAATTGGGATGCAGCTTGAGTGACTGAGCACACAAATACTGTATGTTGGTCTTGTTACATGCGTGCCTGAGCACACAGCCACACTATATGTTTGTGCTCTCTGCACACACGCATCTTCATCAAACACTGATGCTACTTTTCGCTCTGTTTTCCTGGTATTGTGTCAACCAGTAGTGACATTCTATATACTGATGGATTCCTGAGGCTGCTGCTTTTGCATAACATGATTATAAATGTAAGCTATAATTCAATCAAGAAACGCAAGTGTGACAGGGAGGAAGTGGTTGCTGTGGGGTGGTAGTTATGAGACATTGGAGTTTCTTCATGTTTGGTCAAATGTGATAATCCCACTCTGCATATGGGGCTCCAACACACTACCTATTTGAACAGGCTCCGCAATGAAATGCAATCATCAGGGGTCCTATGGGATCAAATGTAAGTTGAAAAAATAGCAGTATCTGAATGCAAATGCCGCATCATACATAAACATGGTATGATTTTATCCTGCTTGAATGAATCCATTCCAACATGAAGATGTGAAACTGATTTGTTTTAAAACAAAATAAATATTGTTTCAAATGTTGTGTGATGCCGATTTCTTTTTAATGAAATGTCAGTTAGGTCAGTGCATGAGGTATTCATCAGCTTTTTACTTCAGAAAATTGAAGAAATGTCATGATATGGCATCTGACTGCGCAGGGCAGATAGAGGCTGAAAATTACATTTTGTCGGCTGTCACAGCTTTTTTTCAAAGTTCTCACCTGTATCAGAATCCAGTCAATCATAAGCAACGGATTACAATACTTTATAATGAGCACACTGCTGTACCTGCGAAACTGCATCTCCACAAGACTCATAATTATCTGTCTCATAGAAAATGGATGCTTCCCCTCTGAAGGCTCTGCGATGGAAGAGGTTATTGTAGACGAGGGAGTGTGCTGCACGCTACCTTTCTGTGCGTTTGCTGTGCCTCTGTGCTGCAGGCAGGCAGAAGAGGGTGCCACATGAATCTGGCAGTGGCACGGCAGCCCTGTCTGGAGACAAGGTGATACGGACTGGAAATAATGAGCGTGAAAGAAAGAGTTAAGAGGTGCACTCATGCACAAATTTTCTGCACATTAAAACGCCGGCTTGGCCTTGCAGAAAGGTCATGTTATTCAATAAGGACGTGAACCAGCGTGAATGGGAGGCAGGAGGAGCTGGAGATAATGCATGTAGGTACACAGCTCAGTGTCTGTGCTCCACTTCATTATCTTTGATCACTCCTGATATCATGTCAGAATATGGCAGATGACATCTGACTGCCAGCATGTTTGAGGGAAGGGGTTTTCTTTGTAACGATTACGTGGCAACAACCCTTCTGCTTCCTTGTCTGAAATAATTATCCAGATGTACTTCAAACAATTTCAACATCAAGCTTTCAATTACTGCTGTCTTTCCTGCTCACAATTTAATTTTCCTTTTTTATTTTAATATCAGTGACTGTGTGCCGGGGTGGCCTTTATCGCCAGTGAAAATTTCATTGTTGAAGAAAATAGTTGTTTTCTGTTCTGTTAATGGCAGCAAGTTAATGAGCAGAGGTGTTTCGGTTGTTGAGGCTTTGGCCTTCCCCAAGTGTATCAACAGAGGGGTGGGGTGAGGGCCCTGGGATTAGGGGATGTTAGTACCAGGGATCCAGGGAAAAGTGGAGAGCAGAAGCTACCTGCTGAGCTCTTTGAGTCACAGCTCAGGACGACATGTCAAACAAACAGTCACTGCACAGTAGGCACAGTGTTTGTCCACCTGGCACTCTGGCTGAGGCTCAGTTCACCCTGAGGACTTGACTCACACATGCCCTTCTCCCTGCCCCCTATACCCCCTCCATCCCCATCTCTTCACCTCAGTGTCCAATTACAGCCCACTCTCATTAGCACAGTGTCTCTCCAGCGAGAGCCTTTGAAAGGGCAGTGGGAATGGCTGCCATCGCAACAAAGCCACCAACACGAGATCTATCAAAATCCAAGGAAAGAGTGAAAAAGGCAAGTGCAGGCAGGACTTCTCATTATAGAGTGCTGTAGAAGGTGAGGGACGTAAAGAGTGATGATCCCTTACTGTGCTGAGTGTCATGTTATTTTTTCACTCTCTTAACAGGACCGACCTCCCACCCGCCCACAAACCAGCCCCTCCCCCACCTAAAAAGAAGAACAGTGACATGAAAGGACACTTGACATCCGATGACATCCAGGTAAGATCCTTCTCCTCCTCCTCCTTCTCTTCTCTTATTCTTGTCTCTGGCTGATCTGACCCAAATCCCTGAGAACTTTCCAGATTTCTATCTCAAATATCAGCCACTTTGTCACGTTTTAGAGTGAAATTCCAATTCAAGCCAAAATATATTTTGGGCATGTGTACAAAAACCAAACCAAAAACACATGAACAATTACATTCATAACACGGCTATATAAGCTATTTAACTCTAATGTGGCAGACAGAGCTTTATGTTTTTCTTTCTTGAAAAGTGATTTTACACAGTATCAGATCATGGTTGTTGTGAATTGTAATCATGAATGGTGTTCATATATAGTGAAGTATGGACTCCACAGTGGATTGTCAGTTCAGTGACAGGAAGCCATTTCTTCTCATGTTGTACAGTATTTCTCAGTGTTTCTTATCCTCCCTCTGGCCTGGTGCTTGTCACAGAGTTCCTTCAACAATCCAGTTACAGTACAATTAGTGGAGAGTGCCTGAATATCTAAATATAGAAATGTCTCATTCCAAAGTGAAGCCAATAACATGTAGTGTCATTACCGATCTGCACTAATTAATTTCCCTCTTTATAAGTAAAGTAATTGTGTGTCTTTTTTGACACATAAATATTCACCTTGCACTGCAACATACACATTAAAAAATGGGGATCAGTTTTTATTTCTAAATTAGAAATTGTCTGCAGGTAGCATTAGTCAGCCCCTGTCCTATTGGGTATAGGTAGCATATGTCCGATTTGAGACATGTTATATTATTAGACATTTATTACATGAGTCGTATATATATTATAAAGTACCATTCAGGTCAGATAAGGGCTTCATTGCACAGCAGTGTTTGTTTTGTTTTTCTAACCCTGAGACAGTTTTTCATAATTTGAATAAGCAGTTTTATTATTAAGCTGAGAACTGAACTGAAATGTCAACATTGAGTGGATTAGTGAGGAGCATCTACTGATAAAACAGTTTTCTCAGACCACTGATCTGGGGCGAAGAGGCAAAACACTCACCAACACTGCAAAGACAATCCTTGGCAATGGCAACGCTTTAATATGTAAGCATAGGGTTGGGACAGTTGCATGAACACCACACGTGTTATGCCATACTGGTGAAGTTCTTCCCTGGCAGGTTAAAAGAAGCAGGCGATGCTATCTGCATTTCCCATTGTCCATACTACATACTAATTCTAAGCAGGGTTGAGTATGTTGTGTGTTCACTGAGGAAAAGTGACAGAACTTTGAGTATACTCAAAACAGACAGCATATATACTAAATATGAATGACTTTTGAGAGTGCTCACAGCTGGGACTGGGACAAATTAAAACTTGTTGTGGATGTTTGTGAAGCAGCTTTGTTTTGGAACGAAACATTTTGCTGTCTCTTTGCTATGTTTGATAGGCAGTGTCATTCTAAATTCGCCTACGCATTACGTGCATATGAAATCATTTTCCTGGTAGCGGTCACATGTGGCTCTCTACAGTGAAGTTAAAGAGGTGGTATGCTCATTTCAGGTTCTGATTTGGGTGTTGTACCAGAACAAAAAACACCATATTTTTTGTCATACTGCACATTGCTGCATGTCCTCTTTTCACCCTGTGTTGAAGGCTATGGAGTAGCTATGCAGTGATACATCTTGTCTCTAAATGATCTTTGTTGGGAGTTGCACATGCGCAGTTCCTAGTTAAGGACTACTAGCCAATCAGAAGCAGAGAAGGCCGGGTCAGCGAGAAGCCCGTAAACAGCTTAGATTCAGCTGTAGGCTACATGTTGCCGACCAGCTTGGCAATATGGAATGGAGCAAGAGTTTCAGAGTGGTGAGTTATTAATGTGTAACAAAAGTATTTTTCATCCATAAAGTTTTAACTGAGCTCTATCTCTACATCACAGTAACAACTTTATGTCTATTGACTGCCTGGAGGGTAACTAAAAGCTTTGTAAGGGAAAGGAGGTGTGTGCTGCAGATCAGTGTTTTTCCACCAGTGTTTTCGAGGGCGTGTCGGACTAGCCGCTTAGGCGCATCTAGCTGTTTTCAGGCAGTTCAGAGCAGTGTTTTCTGTGGGAGATAGGAACTCCCACTTGGGGTGCACTTTCAGCTTTTCATTTTGCAAACCTATTACATGCACAAAAAAGGTATATAACTCAATAAAGGAGAGGGAAAAAGCCAAAAATCATAATACCACCTCTTTAGGGCCGCTACATTCCTTTTGCACTAGTCTACTTTTGTACCACTAAAATTAAAAAACTGGAGCTTAACTGTAAACCTGTTGCATGGCTCTTGAATTGGGTCATAATATATTCCCAAGCCCCACTCTCAAATTTGAAACATCACTTTCCATGGTCACTCTACACAGCTCCTCTGATGATTGGCTCCTGGTATGTGTGACTATCAGTTTTAATCAGCTGGTGGCCAAACTTTATTGTTTTGTAAAGCTTGCATGAGAACACAATCCTTATATTGCATTAGGCTTTTTAAATCCCCAGATTTTACTGGGTTTGCGTGAGCCTTCCCCAGTGGCTTTCCAGTGTGCTTGCTGTAGATTTGTCCATAGCATAAACAAACAAGTCAAATAGTGTGTACACATCAGTGGTTGGGCACAAGCCACAGAGGTCACAGTGAGCTTGCTTAGACCTTTAGTGTTTTCAAGGACTGCAGTACAAAATAAATGGCCATTCCAAATTGGGGCGATAAAATGGAAAAAGAATTATTAGAATCTGAATAATTGAAGATACACCTAAACACAGAGTTGGCCACTGCGTATCAGCACTGCTGAGATTTTAAATCCAACTTTATGATACTCTTTATTGTTCCAAGGTCAAACTCCTGGACATCTGGGCAAAGAAAGTAATGGCAAGAAAGGAAAATAATGTGCTCTCTTCCCTACACAACTACTTCAGAGGAGTACTTGAGCAAGGCACCTAATGTCAGACTTACTGGTGATTAGTAGAAAGATGAGGCTGTAATAGACACTTAACAGGATTTAATGTGTTTAATTTTAAGGCTGTAGTTGCTTTAAAAGAAGTTGCATGCTCAGCAAGCTTACATCTGGAAAAATAAAAGTAAGCGAAGGAAAAAAATATCACAGCACAATCATGACACGATGACTGCATGAATAAACAATGATCACTGATGTATAAACAATAAGCATCACCGCAGGCATGTGCAGAACAAAACATGTATTATATTAAAACCAAAAGAGTTTTACGGATCAAGCTTTCAGGTTTCTTAGTATGTATGGCTGGAATTCATTCTGCACAGCATGTCATGACGTAACTATGGCTGCACCTTCAACATTCATTCCTATGTTTCAATGACAGAACAGTTTCCAAATGATCCAAAATAAAAATAAATTGTTAAGAGATTATCTGAGCTATAGCTTTGAATCATAATCCGGCAAACTGTTTATTCAGTCTTACCTTCCTCCCTTCCGCTGGACGAGTTTCTGCCCTAAAATCTGTCAATCATCTTGATGAGCCGTTTCTTTAAATGACACTGAGATAATCAGCATCTGTAGAGCTGCCAGGCAATTTGCAATAATAACACAGTTCTATTTATTGTTCACTATATTTGTGAACTGCTGCAGGTTTAGCTTTGCGAGACTTAATTGTCTTACTTTTTTGAAGACTAAGAAGACACCACCATACAATACCAGGTTTGCTCAGTCATTCAAGAGAGTAACTGTTGGCGCATGTGTAGTCTTTCATGACAAATCTTTATCATAATGTATATATAAGGAATAATAAATTGTTTAATAACACTGTGGCGGCTAGACTCTCAGCTCAGCTCTGACCAGTCCAAAAGACACTGATCATCAATGAAAACTCAATTTTAGAAAAAGTTTGAAAGTTTGGATTACAAATAAAGGGCCACACAGACCCAGATAGGTAATGACTAATGCAGTATACCCCATTATTGACGGTAGAACCTGATATAATTGGATATCACAGCTTTATATACGGATAGGTTGCTAGGTGACTCGGCGGGCCTGAAGAAATTGGCAGCATTGTCGTTTTATCATTGCCCAATGCACAGAGCAAAACTGGCAACACAGCCACACTATCAACATCTGCGCTCGCTACATCACAAACACTCGGTTTATGTTGCTGTGAGATGGATTCCCAGAGCCAAACAGACGACAACCATCCAGGAGGCCGATGTCTTTATGCTCCAAACTAACATTTCCTCCAGCTAATTGCATATGAAGTCTGGTGCTCCGCTAACCGTTGGACCAGTCAGCTATTAAATTCTTCCCCTTTTGATGTAATATGAATTTAGAAACTCACACCAACCAAGTGCATGTTGACTGGCATTCAACAGCTTTTTTTGAGTGTAAGAAAAATGGGGCTCAAACAGCATTTGACAGCCTTTCGACCCCTTAAATTGAACAACACAGAGGTGTGGAGGGGGAACACATTGTTCAACAACTATTATATTAATCTCATTTATCTCGTTTATTACGTTGATAACTTTATTGTGTTGGACGACTTTGATTTTTTTCATTCACTTTTATTTCTTTTCATTGTGCAATGTGCCGGTCTTACAAATGTTAAATGAGTGAGTGCTCGTTTGCCATTAGAAAATTAATGAATTCTTTCATGTCGTGAAGTGTCTGGAGCCTGTTGTGAATATCCCACCTTAAAAACCCTTAAAAGGCACTTTACTGTCAGCAGCGCCAAAGTTTGCATTGTGATTATGACAGTCTGACAGATCAATTAGTAGCATGCTGTGGGGAAAGTTCAAAACTGCCGACCTGTTGAAGAAAAACTATAGAGGAGCACTTTGCCCCCTTAGATATATAGAATAATTCATGCCTCTTTCAAATAAAAGAGGCTTGGCTTGCAAATAATCTGTAAGTATCACGGTGTAACTTGAGATATAGGCTGTATGTATAAAGTGAAATAGAATTGGTTCATTCATCTTCACTGTTAATTTCTTTTCATATGTGCCCTGTTCTCTTTTAACAGGAATGACTCACTTATTTCCTGCTGAAAATTCTTTTAAAAAGTATCTATCATAGCAGCTTTAGCTGTAAGATAGACATTTATGCAAATACCATGATTCAAACATTGGTTTCAATACGACAATGCACAAAAAAGTCATTAAATAATGTAGGAAGATTATCTCATAATACATTATATTGTCATCTCTGAACATAATCCTCCTCAAATCTATCTTTGCTGGTGAACGAGTTGAAATTCAAACATTTCTGTTTAGAAACATCAAACCATCTAAAAGAAGTCTGCAAAATAAACACCAAATTTGGATTTTACACCAAGACAAGAAGCAAGATATTATATCTATAACATTAACATAAAAAAGGTGGTTTCAAGGAGCTCTTTCATTACAACCTGTGTTTGCCCAGCTGTAATTAATCTACAGCAAATCTGTTTTGTAATTACGTCACCTTCATGTATGAATAAAACTCGCTGCAGTTCTTTCCTTCATTGGATGTGTAGCACAGCTAGCCTTTGCAGCTTTACAGTTGCTTAAGCTCCACTATTTCAGAAGTTTGCATCATACCTTTGTGTGATATGTGATGGTGTGATAGTGATTAATTTGACACAATTACTTTGATGCATATATGGAGTTCAGCAGAGCGGCTAGTTCAAACTGCTACCAAGCTGCATTCCTTGTCAGATTTCAGATCTTGTCTTGATTTGTTTTACCACTGAAAAACAAATGTGAGCAAATGAAGTAAAAAGAAAAAATTGGACATAATATTCTGCTGCTGAGTTTTCAGTGATGGGCTAATTGCAAAGTTAACATTGGTAAGGATTGTATAAGTCCTGTATAAACTGGTTGACCGGCCTGGTTTGTGGAGTTGTAGAGCTCATTATGAGTCTTGCTGAGCTCTTGGTGTTTCCTGTAGGTGGTTCATCTCGACAAGGAGGAGGAAATGCAGAAGCTTCCTCTTCAACCTCCTTATTACGACATGGCGCCCTCAGAGTCGACCCCCTTCACTGATAAGCCGGTGAGTAGTGATGCCATGAGCAGATTCAAACAAGCTTCGCTATGAAAGGGTCATCCACAGCCACTGCCTTTGGCCAGTAGTAATTGCTGGTGAAAGGGCAAACTTTCAGTGCCATTATGGAGGATATGAGAATTGATTTACAAATGAAATGCAGCTCTGTGATGCTTCATGACTGTCACCGAGGACCTTTAATGTGGCTGCCTTCTTCTTTGCTTGTCTGGACTTAAAGGTGGACTGAAGCCTATCTAACAAGTTGACCAGTAAATCCACTAGGGGCTTTGAATAAGCTCCTTATCTCATCATTTGCATCAGCACCATTCACCTTCTATCTAAACCTGGGTCGGCCGATGTCCTCTCTCTCTCTCTCTCTCTCTCTCTCTCTTTCTCTCTCTCTCAGTGTGTTTGTGTGTGTGGACTATTTCACGTTCTGACCCCAACATCGCCACCTGCTCCGCCTCTGCTTGACGTCCCTTCCACTTCCTCTGATCCATCATAATTACTGTGTTTTCATGGCAACCGTGTGCAGATAAATTGCTGTGTGATGCTCTACAGTACATCATTGCCCCTGAGTGTTAACTGTTGACTCTGAAGTATTTGCGTTGTTGTATCAGATGCCTCTGCTAACTATGGTGAGCCTCCCTCAGTGGCACAGATGCTTGAGCATTTTAGGGGCTTTATTTGCTTTGGCTGGAGTCTTGGCTTTGAGTTAAAGAAAATAAAACTCTTTTGGACTTGTGTGTGCATGTGACAGCCCGTGTGTGTTGTGTGTGCCAGCAGAAAAACAACTTTCAACTGTGTCTCACAGTGGTAAATGTGAACGTTTGCCGTAGCAGCCACACAGTACTGTAGCAAACACAAACAACCTGCTTTAAATTTGTACAGTTGTTACCTGCATTGCTAATGAAGTTAAGAAGGGTCATGTTGCTTGTAACAAACATCTTCTGTTGGTGTAGACAGGAAAGTGCAATTGCAGACAGCTGATGTGCAGAAATTGATGATAGTAAGGTGTGGGTTTTAATCTGGATTCCAGCATGTCAACACCTTGTACCTCCATACACAAGTCCCTTGATTAGTTTAGTGAAATCAACTTATCTCTTATTAGTCAGTCAGCGTAAATTGATACATTTGTAAGTTTAATGTCTAAATTTCTAAATAACATATTCAAAACCAGGAGTCATCTCAGTAAGTCTTGATACTTACAGGAGAGATCTAGCAATATTCTATATTTTACTTATTGTCAACAAACCCCATGCAAAGGTCAAATGCACCAATGAACTTGACTACTAACAAGTTCAGTTTGTATATCCAAAGTGAGATGTTATATCAGTAGTATTCCTCTGTGCCATAGAGCTTCATCACTGTCCCAAAGTGATTAAAAACATCAATCAATCGATGAGCCACACTGTTGCACTGTGTAACATGTTCCTTCATTACCACAAACATGACTGACTTGGAGCTGAGAGCCACATACAGGGCTGGGAAGTGAGAGAGCACAAAGAGACAAATTAACCGTGTTGGTTTTGGTATTTTCATGGGATTTGTTGACAATGGGTAAAATATAGAATATCACCCACCTTTTTCTTTAACTTTATCAAACGTATTTCCTCATTCTGTTAAGTGAATTTTACATTAGAACAAGTGATCAGAAGAGAGAACAAAATGTTGTTGTTACAGTATATGGGATTGACATTGCAGTTTATAGCGAGTTTTATCAGAAATGCTTGTCTGTCTTAATGTGAGTTGCTGTCTGCTGTGTTTAGTAAAAGTCACTTTTCTTAATTATGAAATTGACACACACATCTCTAACTAAATTTCCTCTTAAATATCACCTAAAACTTAACTGTTGTGCTTTAGTGATGCTCTTGATTAACTACATGCTTGGGTTTTCATTAGCCTGTCAGCCAAGCTTTTGCTGTTTTGCATTTCTGGTGTGCTTTTAAAAATTTGTTATCTTTTCTCACCAAACTTGCAGGGATAACTCAATTACTATCACTCTTTTCCCTGGACAAACTGAATTTGATTTTCTGTGTAGCTATTCAAGGATATTAAACTATCATCTTCAATTCTATGCTCAAAGGAACCGGATGTTTAATTCTGATAATCCTTGGACACTGAGGGTAGATTTTTCTTAGATTTATTTCTTATCTCTAGTAACATTCCACTTAAATTGAAGTTTAGGGCTGTTCTTAAAATGAATAATAATACATACAGGGAGGTTTCAAAACATTATTTGTGTGAGACATGCATTGACTGCTGAGCGTCGAGTGTTACTAATGATAATTCTCTAGGGGCAAAACACTATCTGCCAATTTTGAATGCAATGTGGCTGTAATTTTCCCTCTGATTGCACTCTGGTCATGACAAATATTCCAGATATTTAAATACACAGTGAGTGCAGGGTGAGCGTGGTGGGGAAATATGCATTGAGGGAAAGATAGCACAGTAGATTTAAATTATTAATGTGAAATTCTGTAAAAGATTCAATCGTTTCTATGTAATCCTTTCTCAGGTGGAAATAAGGTGCACTGATGCAATGGGGGGACAACAGGTATTTCCCATTGCATTTCCTCCCTCACATCTCCCTCAGTCCATCCTGAGATCCTGTTACTCCCTCTCTTTTACTCCATTGATTTCTTTACCAGGAACAAGCAAACAGACCAATCACTGACTTTCTAGTGAAATTTTATAATACTCTTATATACTCTTATAATAGAAAAATACTATGCAGCAGCAAAGAAGATTCTGTATTCTTGATTCCTCAAAATGTAATCAGTGAAATGGGAGATTTGTCCATTATCTTTTGATTCCTGTCATCGTTCACCACTAATTCTACTTTGTCTGTAATACAAACATCACCTCAGTCTAATTCACATTCGTCCTTCTCTATGCTCAAAGAACCACTTTGTTTTGCCTTTCATAAAATTACATGTTACTCCATCATCATGTTAGCATTCATCTTTGTTCAGTTTATTCAAAACAAATAAACTCAGAATAAACCATTTTTCAGATCTGTGACTAAATAAAGAATTTCAATCATTAGAGGAATAGTGGCTGAGGAAATCAAACCCTTGTTGGCTTTAATGCTGTCCTGTTACCTTATTGTCTATTTTATTTTGTCTTTGAAGCCCCTGTCAACATTTCCTTCCCTCAGTTATTACAGATAAAAATACATTGCAATGTATTTTCCAGATTTATGACCCAGTATCTTTGGGTCTCCCTTCTAGAGCAGAAGACAACGCAACAATCTCAGAAGTATTTTGAAATACTTTTTTGAAATACTTGCGTCATTGTCATGAGATTGCGTCATTGTCATTTATTGATTAATGTAATTTACGCAGTCAACCACATGGCCAATTGCTCATCAAGACAATCAGTTAATCAATCATTGCACTTGTGTTTGTGCGCAGTGGTCAGATGCTGGTTAAATGAAGGTCTTTGTCTTTGTTTACATGCACGGTGATATTCCAGTATTAAAGACACCTCTCCAGCATTTCCTTGATTGTGCTCACGGGTTGAGTAAATAACTCCATGTACCATGATCAGTAAGTCATACCATGATCAAAACGCATAAATTATTGTTTTCATAGTTTTAGTTTTTTGAAGGACATTCACCATAATCTATGCATGAGTGTTGCAACACATGCCCACTGTGTGGTTGGTTTGTTAAGTTTGTTTCATTGTTGTTGAGATGGGACAATGATCAACATTAAAGCAAATAGTTTTCTTTGGCAGTCCCTTTGCCTGATGTTGTTAGGCATCCTTAAATGATAAAACTGATACAATACAATATCAAAAGTTAAAAACATACTACATTGTGGTAAAAAAGAATACACAATGCAGTTAAACAAAACGAGCGGATAAAATCCAGTAGTTACAGCGATTGTTTTCAGTAAATTCCGTTTTCATGCCCATCAACTCTCAGCACTGCACACAAGTGCAACATAATCATAAAAACAAAGCTAAAATAAACACATTGTGCACTTTACTATTTTCTAAATCAAAATAATAGATGTCATCGTGTATGTAAACAAAGTCCTTCTTTATCTCCAAACTTGAATTTATGGTCTTATATTAATTCTATCTGACTGTTTTCTGTGTAACATCATCACCATCTCCATCAGCTTGTCACGTTCGGTCTTAATCTGACATTTTATTTACATGTTCCATGCTTTCACATTTTTCTTTGCCGTCCTCTCTAACACCGCTGCTCACAAACTCCAAAATGTCCCCATGACCATTAGATCTTCAATCAATATATTTTCTCATATGTCTCTGACACCCTCTCTCTCTCAGTCAGTCTGTCAATCTGTCCTTCTCACTCTCTCATATTTTTGGCTGCCTCACTCCTCACACACCTTTCGCCTCTCTTGTCTCCAGAACTCTGGCCACAAGGACTGTGATGTCCAGTATGCGGAGCTGGATACTGCAGCTTTGGCCTCCTCTCCCAGCCCACGAAGCTCTGCTCACACTGGCCCTGGGGATCTTGTCGAGTATGCAACCATCCAGCCTAGCTCACACTAGCGCATGCCATTATAGGCCTTTCCCCTCAGACTTTGGCCTCAAGGTACACAGACTGATGCACTCCTTCCCTCCGTTCATCCCACTTTCACATGCACACTGGCCTCCCTTTAAATGCTCCACATGTTCCCTTGTCTATCTTTTGATTTCCTCCTCGCTGCTCTGCAGAAAGTTTGATTGAGGCGGAGATATTTTCAGGCTATTATTTCTTCACAATATATCACTCATAGCGAGACGTGCAGTATTTTAAGCGCAACAGAGACACAATGAAACCTAAATCTAGCTTGCACATTATTGTGAGTGATCATAAGATCAGGCAAATAAGCGCTCTATTATTTTTAGAAAGTGTCATATAAAATATGTCTCAATGGCAAACAACAACAACTATTTTGAACAGTTTTTTATGACTTTTCATCCTTTTCTCATCTTTCAGTCTTCGTATGCATGAGTCCTGATCATAGAGATATTGTCTGCCATGTAAACATTTAACATTCCCTACTAATGTCAATACTACGGGCTGCATGAGTCTTTTGCATGAACATCTTAGAGGGATGTTGAATCGCTTTCCGTGAAATTGTTTTTATAGTTAGAAGATTTAACTGTGCTTTAGGGGTTGTAGGCTTTTAATTTACGCTGACAACAATGACAGTGTAAAATATTGAAGATATCCCGTGTAATATATTTTTCTGAACCGTCACAAGCAAAATAAATTTCTCAAGTGAATCTGCTACAGTTGACAACCCTGATTGGTAGCGGAGCAAAATAAGCCCTCATCTACCAGATGTTGATCTGATATCTCCTATGAACCCCACAAAAGAGAGGAGGAGAAAGGAAAAATCCTTCCATCACACACAAATACAGGCCTCTGCTCCACTTCAAACATACAGCAAAGTGGGATATAAGGGGGGCACAAATTACCATGTTGCTCAACTCGTTAGACTGGTTTCTATGGCAATTCCGAAGGCAGGTAATTCTCCTGGCAATTCAATAGGCTTTCTTGAGGCAATTGGTAAGACATGCTGAGGCACAGCGCAAAGTGTTTGTTATTGGGGCCCTGTAGCAGCAATTCTCTCTCATTTGAGACAATTTTATCCAGGGGAAGTAAATGCAGATATAAAACACACTATTGTACATAAAGCCTTCAAAAATCAAATTTACAACTGGAATGAGTTACATGTGTGATACACCATTGTATACAGAACACTGTCAGAGTGAACAGCTTTAACTGATGGACAGAAGAACACATTATTATTATTTGTTATCTTGAACTGCAGTTTGGGATTCACTAATGAGGTGATTGGCAGGTGTAACACAACCAGGCAGCAAGAATTTAAAGCTACATTCGGTATTCATTCGGCAGCCCCAGATGGCAGCAGGATATGCTGTTTGAATTTTGACCAGCTAAGTAGCCAGGACTCATAGGATGCGATGTCAGTAAACAGCAAACATATTTATCAACCCAGCAACTCTGTGATGCTTTACACTCAAAGAAACAAAAGAGACAATAGACCAGTAAGTCCAGCTTTCTCTGGACAAAGAACTTAGTTTCCAGGAGACAGTTTGTATTCTACTTAGTTTTAAGTACAACGCCTTTGTGCAGTTCAAGGGTGAAGTGAATATATTCTGCAGGATACAATCTCATGGATGTCAGTTTGTCAGTACTGTCAAACATCACTTTTTAAATCAAACTGTACATTCAGCATGATTGCTGAAACAAATGAAGAAAAATTAAGAATGACCTGGTTTAATGGAGACATTTAACTTCTCACTTTGGAGAATGGGAATGTTTCTACTGCCTCCCTTTGTGATTTAGGCTGAGGAAATGAGCAGATTTTAATATTCTTGCATACAGTAACATAGCTTTAACATAAAACCATGTGCATAGAGTCTATATTAGCATCCCAGACTTATCTTTGGTATTAAATCTTGACAGCTGCATGTGGGAGAAAGCTCCTCAAAGTCTTCCAAAAATATCCATAGTAAAACATAATTTATTCTGTCTTTGGGTCTTAAAAATCTTTATTACACTATCTTAGTTTTTCTTGGAAAAAAGGGTAAAAGGGAACATTATCTTTAGTGGAGCGAAGAAGAGCCTCATTTCCAAATATCGCAATGTTTTTAGGACATCATTGAAACACGTAAAAGTGAATTAGAACATGAGATATTATCTACATTTATCTGCAGTTTTTAAATCTTTTTAAGTCCATTACACATTTTGGGGATTCAATTGCGATGAAATATTGAAATAATGACGCTTTTCAACAAGTGTGCAAGGCATTCACTTCTAAAATCTAACACAATGAAAGTGTATATCTCCATTAAAACATCTATACGTCTATAATAAACATTTCTTTAAGATTGGCTTACTGTAAATACATCTTTCCCTGAGCACAAGGGATGTTTTAAATATGATATGTGATCTGAAAACATGTTAAGCCATTAGATTACACAGTTCTGAAATGGAGCAGGCAAATGAATAAATATTGATTCAATTCTTATGTAGCTTTCACAAGGTGTTCAGTCAGCAGCTTTGTAATTGATGGTATACTGTAGCAGTGGAAGAGTTCAACACGAAAGTCCTCCTGAGAATTCTCTATGTTGACATTCCCTATTTGTAATAAGGCATTAAGCCTCGTCTTGACTGGCTCCAGTCATGAGGTTACACTATTCAATAAATCTTTGTTTGCTGAGCCAAAGACTGAACTAGTGCTTTATATCCAGGGTGACAAAATCCTCATTTTATTCTTTGAGAAGAATGAAGGCTTTTAAGTTCACCTTTGGTCAGCGACTTAAAAGTAATTTTGTTAATCACAGCCTGATTGTATTTTTCTAGCATCCATTTGCTTTGAAATCTTTTACATTATCAGATATGAAACACTTTTTGGGGTCAAACTTCTCCAAGGTTATGCTATCTACCCAACATACTGGTGCTTAAAATGACTTCAAGGTGAGCCAGATTTCATTTAGATCAACCCTCAGGTTTAAATGTATGCATTTGAGAACATTCTTCTTGTCATCTTTTGCATTACATTTGTACAAAGTTGGAAAGAAATCCCAAAGATTTAATTCCAGCGAGAAAGAGGAAGCCTGACCTGACAGAAAGTGGCACAACTAACCTAAAATCAGCTTTTTAAAGGGTTGCTGAACTGTTGAGCCTTAACTGACATCTTGACCTAAGTTTTTTAACATCTTGGCCACTTTATTTAGCAACATAGTAGAAAAGCCACAAATACTGTTTATGATGAAACTATGAAACTACTTCTTCAGATCACACAAAGCGAAGCACCTGTAGCCTTCTGTTGTTGCATTTGCTGTTTGAATAATTGTCGAATCTTCATACAACAACTTTGATGCTGCTCTCTTTTCTGTTCTTGCTGTGTAAGCAGCTGGGAAAACTGAACGGATGTGCTGGAGCACATTTTGTCTCATGTTTGATTCTTGATGTTTGCAGATGTTGTTTGGCAGAATAAACACCATGACTGAAGACCGACATTAGCTGGTGAAATGGTATTAAAGTGAAGTCATCTATCTATCTTAAGTAGAACTTTCTTTTTTCACATTCTCACCCTTTTCCTTTCCTTTCCTGTTACAGTTATTGTTTATTAGGTGAAAACAGACTTGGATAGAATACAAGATGCTGTCTTCTTTTATTGTTTTTGAGAGTTTTTGTTACTTTTGAGCATGTGAGCAAAAGCATCAAAAGTAAGCAGGCTGTGATATACATTAAATTTGCACAACATTATGCCTTGCTCCCCACTGGTTTGTAGCTGGCTCTTGACTGAGCAACTTAATGTTGGAACAAGTAACACACATTATTTATGAAACACTAGATCAGTGGTGTGGATATCTAGATATGTTCAGATAACACAGAATATGCAATTTTCAAAACAAAAAGCTCTTGTCGGCTAGAAACACAATTTACGACCAAATGTAGATTTAAGAGAGGAGATGTACTGCTGTAAACAATGAGTGTTGGTTTCTTAGTAGTAGATTGATCATCCCTAATGTCTGTCAACAACACATGTTGACATAAAGAAACAGATTTGTGTTATGACAGAATGGTAAAGTAATGAAATAATGAATGTTACAGATAAAAGGGCCCTCAAGATGCTAAGCAAGATCCATCTAATAAAGTACAAGAACAAGACGGGCAGGAATAGTGAAATTAAAATAAATTTTAATAAAAAATAAATTCAACAGTCCATGCTAAATCTAAACAGCAAGCTGCATCTCTACTCACAGGAGCTATGGAGAAAATTGCAGATTGGATGACATACTCCTGTTTGACACTAAATTTATCCAAGACAGTTAGTATTTATTTCTCCATTACAGGAAGTAATTGCACTCCTCCTGAGATTAGTGTTAAAGGACAAAATGTATAGGATGTTCAGAAGGTTAAATATTTAGGTGTGATTATTGATAGCGGTCTAACCTTCAAACAACATATTACAAAAATTTCAAAAACAGTAAAGTATAATCTGGCTCATTTTAGATTTATAAGAAATCAAATGAGTACAGATGCAGCAAAACTGTACATGCATGCAATGATACTGTGCATGCATGTACACAGTACATTAAACTATTCCTGTTTATGTCCAATGTTGGGTTAGTATATAAGGTCATTCATGATTTAGCACCACAACCTCTCAAACAGTATGTAACAATAAGTAGACCGGGCTCAAGGTTAACAAGAGCTTCCTCCAGAGGTGACTGCTGTGTTGAGTTTCGGTCTACGACATTTGGACAAAACTGCTTTTCAGTAAAGGCAGCTGGGATGTGGAATTCCTTACCACTGAGTGTCAGAGAATGCAGTACATTCAAAAATTTTAAAGGTAGTGTGAAAATATGGTTGAAGGACAATCAGGTATGTTGTCATTGAGCTATGAGACACTGAATGTGGTCAGTATGTTGGGTTTTTTTTTATTGTGTGTATGGTGAAATTCTTGTAATGACAGTTTGTTTATTTTTGTATTTATTTGGATTGTCGATGTTGTGTTTATTATGGTTTTGGGAGGTTTGGTATATTTGAGTCGGTTTTTAGTTTGTTAGATGTGGCTTATTTGAATTGGTTGGCATTTATCTATATATTTTTGAAATGTAAGGTTTGTTTTTGGGATTAGTTTTTTTTTTAAATTTTATTTATTTATTTATTTTTGTAATATTTTGCAAGCTATTGGCACCTGCCCAGGGACTTCAGATGGGAATTAGCTTTTAGCTAAATCTGGTACAGTACATATATTGTGCATTGTCCCTGATAAATTAATAAATAAATAACATATGGAAAAAAGAAGCAACTTTTTGAAATTTTTTTATTTAATTACTGACAGTCTCTGTTTCAGCAGATGTTGCATCTGCTTCTGTTTAGTGTTAAACAACAGGCCTGAATTAGAATGAGAGCTGTAGAGTTAACAGTCGATGTTTTCAATCAACTTCTGTCATCCCTTTTCAGTTTACATTTCGTTTCAGTATTTGAACCAGGCAGCAGCCACAAGTCAATGTGTAAGAACCTTCTGGGAAGACTGGTCAAGGTTTCTCTGAGCAGACAGCTCAGTCACTCATTACTTTTTAGGAGTTTTAGATCTTCAATTCTTGTGGGCAGATATTATTTCAAATAATTCAAGTCCTGACAATAATTTATACATATACTCTTTGTTTCCTCAATTTTCTGATTTATGCTGATAAGTGTGTAATTCTACATAAAACTCCTGCCTAGTGCTGTTTTAATTCTTAAAGTCTAAAGAACTTTACGTCTTTTTCCATTAATGACCTTCTATGCTTTAAATTTCCCTTTTAAAGTAAGTATACTGTATGTCTTCAGTTACTCATCCAGAGCATGATGTTAAAACTCTGATGCTTGGAAACAACAAAAAAAGGTATATTCAGACTTCTGTTGAAGATCAGCCTAAAGTGAAAAAGACTACAGTCATAAAAAATGTATTGATAAACAAAAACTATAGGTCAAGCTCCAGCCAATTGGCAAACACGCATCTGGATGGATCAGATTTTAATGAAATCCGTGAATAAAAACAGATTTTAAAATTCTAAAATGCTGAAGTTTTCTAAAAGTTTGTAATTACAGACAGTAATTTTAAGGCCAAGTACACAGAGACATTTAAAGCCCCAATGTGTAGGATTTGAAACAGCCCGACTTTGATGCCTTGGGTGGTAAAATCAATAAAGACAATGCAATCTGAAATCAATGTAGAATTTTTTTACAGCAGGCTGTTATTTGTGAGTATTGTTTATTGTGGAAACGACTTGGTGAGCTGCTCTCAAACAAATGTAAACCTGACTGTGCTGTCAGTGTAGCAGATATTTTACTTACAGCATGTATAGAAATACAGTATGTGATGTTCTGCAGCTCAGACTGCACTGTCATGTCTCCTGGAAATCAGAATCAGAATGAGCTTTATTGCCAAGTAGTGTTTTACACATATAAACAATTTGCTTTGGTGATAAGGTGCTACACGTAGACAAACATACACTTGACATAAATAAATGTAGAAATATATAAATATGGAATAAACAAATCCAAGTTATATACAACGGACAAGACAAAATATAAAAATATAGAACATCTATGATTAACAATTAACAACAAATATGTGCAATGTGCCAGGTTTGTGCATGATGAAATGAAGTAATATTTAGACGTGCAGAGACATTTGCATTATTTAAAAGTGGGCAGTGTCAGTGGGGGACCCGGGCCTTGTTAATGAGGCTAGCTAGCTAGACGGGAAGAAGCTGTTTTTGTGGCGAGGGGTTTTGGTCCTGATTGACCACAGCCTCTTGCCAGAGGGGAGAGTCAAACAGTTTGTGTCCAGGGTGGGAGGGGTCAGCTACAATCTTTCCTGCTCAAGGCTTACAGGTCCTGAAGTGATGGAAGATTGCAGCCAGTCACCTTCTCTGCGAGCGAATGATACGTACCAGATGGTGATGGAGGAGGTGAGGATGGACTCAGTGATGGCGGTGCAGAAGTGCACCATCATTGACTGTAGAGGAAGTACATCCTCTGCTGGGCCTTCTTCGTGATGGAGGTGATGTTCAGCTCCCACTTGAAAGGACTTGGAAGGAGTCAACAGTGGCGACTGGGGAGTCACGCAGGATGATGGGGGAGGGTGGGGTTGGGCTCTTTCTGAAGTCCACGACCATCTCCACTGTCTTCAGAGCGCTGAGCTTCAGACTGTTCTGGCTGCACCAGGTAACCAGATGGTCAATCTCCCACCTGTAGGCGGACTCATCACCACCAGAGATGAGCCCAGTGAGGTTGGTGTCATCCGCAAACTTCAGGAGCTTGACGAACAGATGACTGGATGTGCAGCTGTTGGTCTACAGGGAGAAGAGGAGAGGGGAAAGAACGCAACCTTGAGGGGAACCGGTGCTGATAGTCCTGGAATCAGAGACATGTTTTCCCATCTTCACATGCTGCTTCCTGTCCGTCAGGAAGTCTGTGATCCACCTGCAGGTGGAGTCAGGCACGTTCAGCTGAGAGAGCTTGTCCTGCAGCCGGGTCAGGATGATGGTATTGAAAGCAGAGCTGAAATCCACAAACAGGATCCTGGCGTAGGTTACTAGGGAGTCCAGGTGATGGAGGATGTAGTGAAGGGCCATGTTTACTGCATCATCTACAGACCTGTTGGCTCTGTAGGCGAACTGCAGGGGGTCCAGGAGTGGGTCTGTGATGGATTTAGGGTGGGACAACACGAGGTGCTCAAAAGACTTCAGTGTTGAAAATGTATGTGAACACCAGAGACAGTTGATCAGAACAGTGCAGTGATGTAGAGACAGAGTCTGGCACAGCTGCTTTTCAGGGTTTCTGCCTCCTGAATAGTCTGTTGACATCCCTCTGAGAGATGGAGAGAGGGGGGAGGGGGTGGAGCTGGCCAACTCTGAGGAGGGGGAGGAGGAGATCATGGACTGGGGCTGAAGCTGAGCAGAGGAATCACGTTGATGGAGTGGGGGGCTTTGGGTTTATAGTTTGTGATCTGTCTGAACCCCCTCCAGACAGAAGTGGCGTCGTTTGCAGAGAACTGGTGTTATAGTCTCTCAGTTCAGTCATTTAACTTCTCGCACCTCCTTGCTAAACCTGTACTTAACGCCCGGCCCTCTCCCAATTCATAGGCCTCCTCCTTTTCCAACCTTATCTGACTGAGTTTGGCTGTAAACCAGTGTTTGTCATTGTTATAACTGACCATGGTGCGTGTTGGTATGTAGCTGTCCTCACAGAAACTGATGTTGGACGTGTCAGTATGTATTTCACCTGATGTATTTCTGATGGAAGGAACCCACATGATAACACTAAATACCCCCCATGCAGCCTATCTATCTATCTATCTATCTATCTATCTATCTATCTACAATATTCATTTTTAATTTCTGTCCAGTGAAAAAGCCTTGTGAAGCCTGAGTGAATCTTTGTACGTCCAGTGTACACTTAATGGAATGACCTCATAGTCTCTGAAAGTATAGTTTTGTTTATTTTTTCTGGAAAAAAAAAAACATTGATTGTGCACAATGCACTTTTTAAAGAAATAGTTTGACATTTGCTAATTTGTTTTCTTGCCAAGAGTTAGATGAGATCATTGCTAGCTTGTTTACCAGCTAACTACAGCTAGTAGCAGCTGGTAAACTTAGCATAAGACCTGAAACCGGGGAAAACAGCTGCCTTGCAATGTCAGAAAATAACAGAATTTGCTAGCACTTATACTAGCGTGTGTTGATTAGTGAGTTTTAAATGTCTTGATAGGCAGATTTTGTTAGGAGAGCCTGGCTAGCTGTTTCCAGTCTTTGTGCTAAGCTAGATTCTCGATCAGCAAGACATTTTCCCTGTTGTCAAACTATAACTTTGAATTACTCATTTAGATACCACAGAAAATGCAATTTAGATGACCAAACTTGATACATGGTTTTCTGAGAGTAACTTAGCTAATGCATTTCTTAAAGGTAGGGCTAGATTTTTATATATATATAACTATATTTTTCTTCAAAGTGACACTTCATCCCTTACCTATACTGAGACTTTTATCTGCTACAGTTTGCTCAAGATTCAGGTCTGAATCCCAAATGAGAGAAACCTAAAAGTTGGGAAAACTACTCCTCAGCAAGCAAAGAAATTAATACCCTGACAAAGTAGAACGTTGTCTTCAGCTGCTTGAATGGTCCATGATACTGACCTGAAGCAAATAAGCTTTTCAGACGCTTCTGTCAATGCCTCCAGCATGTGTGTCAGAAGAGGTTTACTTGCATGTCTTCTGCTGTGAAAACAATTCACCTTCACACAAGATCACTGCTCACCCTCTTGTCTTCTTGAGATCCACTGTTTCTTGTCTCACCATTCATCCCTCACAAAGTCAATTTAAATTAGAGCCTCTTCTATTGTTTAAATCTTGTAATCACTCAAAGTACATGTTGTTAATATCCATGTTAATTTAAATGAAGATAGAATTTCAGTTGAGAGAAAGATAAGATTAGATGAACTTTAGTCTGTTTATGCCCTGCTTACTAAAAAAGCCCTTGTTTTACTCCCCATGTTTTACCTATTAAATATATAGTATATTTGTGCTGAGACAGCTTAATTGTGTAATGTAAACGTTTCAGTTTTATATTTTGTTTATAACATGCAACACTTTGTAGGCAGATTTAAGTCTGTTTGTGGTTTTGTTGCCCCACCAAAAAATTTCAGAGTTGGGATCATCGTTTTCGTAGATGTAGAGATGCTTGAGGAATATTCGTAAGTTCCATTTTCACTCTCATCCTTTATTTCTATTATTTTGCATGTCTGCTAATCATTACTGTCTTTTCATAATCGTGATTTAATCATAATCCTTTTCTTTTTAAAACATTCAGAGAACTCAAGGAGTTTAAAATAAATGTAAGGTTCTATGATTTTTTGGTTTTGTACAGAAGCCCTAAGCTGCCATCCATTCAAATATATTTTTTATTCCGTTTTCCGATGATAACTGGATAATTATCTTGTGATCAAGAGATAACGACTGTTGTTTTCCCGTTATAACAGGATAATTTTCTAGTGATCTTGAGATAACGACTTTTGTTTTCCCGTTACGGGATAATTTTCTCATGATCTCAAGGTAACAAAACAGTAGTTTAACACAGTTGTTGGCAGGAACATTTCTTAATGGTAATTTCAGTATGGTTTTCAGTGTCACTGACTTTCAGTGTCATTTGTTAGCTCAGTTGGCAGCATGCAGGACTCTTAGTGTTGCACACTTGGACACAAAAGGGACTTCCAGGCGTGCGCAAGTTTAAAATAAAATTACTTAATTTTATTTTCTCTGTAAATACAGAATCATAAGCACATCAGCAGAATGTTGTCTCTACATACAGCAGGCTTTTTACATCTTCTGACTGACAGCCCAAAGTGCCTGTGTGAGCCTTACTCATTATACCCATAAATTGACCTACTAAAATATTACAGTTGTTATTGCACAAGAACATATACATCAGATTACTAAATCTAAATCAAAACAATTAAAATAATACATTAGAATGGGGGATGCCCACTGTTTAGTGTTCATCAATATGCCTAACAGAGTCCATTAACAAGACCAATATTACTATGGGTCCCACATTAGTCTCAGGGTTGTGCGTTTGATCCTCATGTAAGACCAACTTTAAAAAAATAAAAATCTTTTTCATAATCCTTAACTTCAACAAAGTTCTTATGAAGACACTATTTCATATGCTCACAATAAAGCATTTCATATGCTCACAATAAAGCACGTGGACTGTGTGCATCCCGGTGATTGGTCCGCATCCATCAACCTATGGACTTTTCATTCACCCATCATTCACAGGCAGAGGAAATTCCTGTGCTCATTCAGGGGAATCCATTTAACGTTACACATTTCCTGACGGCTATTTCCAAACCTTTGAAATAGCTGTTGGGAGATGTGTGATTGGATTCCCCTGAATCTCTTCATAACAACTTTGTTGAAGAGGATAATAAAAAACACACAAAATAAGGAGAAAAAACGGGGTGAAAGCAAGAGTCAAACAATCCTTGGGTTACAAGTCCTGTGCTCTACCAGCTGAGCTAATCAGTGACTAATAACTTATTTTAAATTATCCTAAAGAAACACACCTGCGGAACCCTCTATTCAGCTATGGTTATCCCGAGGTCCTGAGAAAATTATCCTGTTATCACAGGAAAACAACATTCGTTATCTCGAGATCACAAGAAAATTATCCCGTTATCACAGGAAAACGGAGTTAAAAAAAAAAATTCAATGGATGGCCGCTTAGAATTTTGATTTATTATTATTTTTTTATTATTTTATTATTATTAACCTGTCCTTTTTTCTCTTCTTATTTATTTGCAAGAAAAAAACTGAGCTGAAAAAAGTATTTGATGAACCAGGCTAGTCACTTTCTTTCAGTCATTTTAATTTTGGGGGGGTGGGTGGGAGATGTAATTCTGGTTAATTTAGTCCCATAATTCTTTGGTAGATGCTGCAATTATCTAGAGATAAACAATAATATGCCTTTTCAGATGAGCCAGTGTGTGTTCTTCTTAGACTGTAATTTTTCCAAAACAGCCAAAAACTGAAATCAAAACATAAAATTGTTTAGAGCTGGAGGCACTATATTCCTGCAGAACAAGCTCAGTGACCTTACACTGTCACAACTGTAATTTTGTTTCTGTCCTGCATTTGTGGTGATTACATGGCCTGCAATGGTTGTGCTAAAATGTCACTTCTGCTGGAATTAGACAAGAGCATTCTGGATAGGGGTGTCAATACAAATTTAATAGCAAAATTCAATTGTGGTGTTTAAAACTTGACTCTCCACCCACCCAAACACATGTTGGTGCATAATTTCAGTAAAGGTATTAAAGTCAGTAAAGCAGATAATTCATTAAGGCTAACCAGTACATGGCATCCACAAGTATGATTGCCCTTTCTGTCAGTGGATTAAATCTATCTAGCTATTTGAGTGTGTTGTGCACTGACAAAACACAATTATTGTATTCCTCATCCAGTGCCAGTAATTTGATTAATTTAATTAATTTTGCACAACTTGCACCGAATGATGCTAAATAAATACATAAACTGCACTTTTCTACAGACTCCCAAGTTACAGCTGCATAATCAGATTCCAAGTTTACACAGTGACATCGGCTTGATGAGTGACATCCCGAGGACACAGCATACACAGCTACATTAAAGATCTTAAAGCCATTATAAACGTTCAAGTAACACTAGAATCACTGTGTTTTGAATTCTAATAGTTAAACAGTCAGACAATGGATGCTTAAAACAACATGATGCTTAAAACAGCAGAATAATGTATTCAGTTGTTTTGGTTCAATTTGATAGGGACAGGAAAGAAAACAAGCACATTTTACATTTTATTGGTGTTGCACAATGGATGTGGATCTGGATAGCTGTAAAATGTCTTCTTTGGCTCTGGAGTGAGTTTTCTATGGTCTGAGAAAACTACCCCAAAGATTTTATCCAGATTTTAAAGTTTGCTGTGAGTCCACCAACTAAATGCTAAATGACTGAGTGCCCCTTCAAATAGACAGTTTTACTCCAAGTACTGAAAGTTGGAATCACATAAGTGTGACCAAACTGAATACAAATAGGGCATGTTTAATGCCACATCTGGTCCTGTAATGAAAAATATGTTATATAAATCACAAATTTCAGTTAATACAGATGTTATGACAATGACAGGCAGAACAATATTATTTTAAGCACTCAATGCAGCATAAAAAAGAACAGGAATGCCACAGATATTAGTTGATCTAACTCTTTTGGCTTGCTCAATGTGGAGGAATATATGCATTAAAATGTATTAAAACTATGGTTAAATTTGGGTTTCTATAATGTTATACTGTTAATCAGTAGGAGAATCCTGGTGTGACATTGCCAAATTCTGTTCATAATGTCTGTTTAGTCATCTGCTGTGCACTATAATGTGCTGATGTGATGACACTCCATTTCAGGTTCAGTCAACCTTCCTCAGACAAAGGAAACCCTGTGACCCTGCAGTATTGTCTTCTTTCTTTCTTCTTTTGTCTTCTCCTTGCAGGACTCTGGGAGGCACCCAGAAGAGCTGTTGAACCCTGCTGAATACATGAGCTACCAGCGCGTCTGCAACATGGAACACTTCCCTGAGTCTCAGTCCGCTCCAACCTATCCTCCTGTCACTTTCCTGCCCCAGCACCCCTACACACAGCACCCACCCACCGAGCCCATGTACTCCAACACGAGCTTCCCTGCCGCTGGCCCTCGAGCTCCATTCACGTTCCCTAAGGAGCAATCCGTGTAACATGCCACATAATTTTTAGATCTGCAAGAGGCAACATGATAGTGCCACAAAGCTCTGCTGAACGGATGTGAATCCATTCCCACCTTGCTTCTGTTTATTCTATAAGCTTAAACCCGTGTGGACTTCCCCCTGACATGACAAAAATGTCTGTAATTTGAATCCCTTGTGTATTGTGCACTGCTTGCTCCACTGAGGCTGTCTATAGGACCTAGCTCACATTGTGATGTTAGCGTAGCCGACACCAACTACCCTCTTCCACCACTTTACCCATCACCCCTCACGTGCCCACACATCCTCTTTGTTTTTGATTGCTTCCTCACCTTTGATTATTTTGGGGTTTTTGCCAACCGTCTAAACTGTGTACAGAATATGCCATTGTATCACTCAAGATGTTATTTTTTTCTTCTTTTTTTACATTTCCCACAGTGGTAGTGACCTTTTATAGCAACGTGCTTCTTTTGTTTGTTTTTTGTTTGTCTGTCAATCATATGCTTGCTTCTTTGAAAGTCATGTGCTATAATGTATGTGTGACCGAGTGTGTTCTGGTGAAAAAAAAAATTTGATTTGTAAAACTAATTATCAATCTATAATGACATGGACGACCCCTTTTAATGGCAGTTAATGACAGGGTTGTTATGTGAAGATGTGAATTGGCAGTCTCTCAAGTGAATCCTTCATTACTTTTCATAATGGCTTTGCTGTTATGGAGTTTGACTGGAAATTTCGGACTATTAGAAGCGAATGTTATCCTCATTAGCTACAAAGAAAAACAAAGGGCTTGAGATCCGACAGTATCTACTTTCTTCTATTTCTCCGTGTATTATTATCCATCCATCCAGGTTATTATTATTATTATTATTATTATTATTATTATTATTATTATTATATATCAGTAGTTGCCAAAGACATAGTTTTCATTCCATTTTTGTCCATTTGCATTCATGCCAGTGTTTACATTAAAACTACCTTGTTTGACAGGAAGTAAACATTCGATTCGATTGGCAATGCGCCACACTTTCCCAGTTTACATTATCACTTGCCATATGCTGTATTTTATCTGTATGTAAAATCTTTAGTTGCTCATGGAGGTTGGTTAGAGGTTCATTGCACTGTGGGCCCTTTGTGTTTGTGCAGAGTTATCAACCAACAGGAGTTGTTCTTTATGCAGGTGCAATAGGTGAAGACAATCACACACCTGGGTTGTCCTGGGAAAAAACTGTCACATTTTTTTTTTTTTAGGTTACTCTACTTAAAGGGAAAGACTTTTTCAAGGACAGCCCACATGTTTAACATATTTAAATATGTTTTTGAATATGATTTGTACTAATATAGCCTAAAGAGTTTCAAATCAGTCTAAGAAACATTAAAGAGAAAAGCTTGCTACTGTATTTTTTTAAGAGAATGCTTAGTTATATATGATAGCGCTTCACTTATTTTCAGAGTCCATTGTACACTGTGACTGTTAATTTCAGACCATACATAAGCTAATGTGCTTGACAAGCCAATTTCAGGATACTGCCGCCTACACACAAGCCCTCTAGACACCGCAAATTTGCATAAACTGAAAGTTCACATTTTTTGCCATGTCAGATGTATGTTTGGGAAAAAAAATAAAGATAAGAAAATACTTGTGTTTGTGCTCAATGTGAAAAAAAATCCTTGAGGTGTTGAAGGTAATTTAATGTTGACTCCTAATGGTGGTGGTTAATGAGATAGAGTAAAACTTGTGAGACTTTCTCCTGTGCTCACCTTGTTGTCTTGCAATGGCTCGATGTGTGTGCTAGCATTTAGTTTAAGCAGTGGTCTCTGGTTTGAACCGCTGAAGGAGTTTGATATTGCTGTACCTGCTGTATGAAAAAAACAGAAACACTACTTTGTCTTTTTGTGACACATTTACTATTCATGGGAACCTTCCTTTTGATAATTATTATTATTATTATTATTATTATTATTATTATTATTATTATGTGTAAGTGCTACTACTTGCTGCAAAGTATTCTTGTGGCATATACATATATTCATTTTCACTGTCGAATCCTTATGTTTTCAGACACATTTAATTATTATGAATGTCCTGAAGATAATTGCCATGTCATCCTTGACCTTGTTGTTTTGTAAGACTGTAACATTTAGTTTTTATTTTTTTAAACATATACATACATATAGTACTACATCACATTTCATTTTACATGTATTGTACATTTGTGGAAGGATAATACCTGAATATATATTAGGGTTATGAGCTATTTTTGTTGCCCAGGCTGAAATGATGTGAAACAATTTAACCTGTTTTTTTATTTGGAGTTATGTTTGTTGTAAATATTAACGATGTATCTAATGTGTGAAAAAAAAACAAAGTCATGCAGTTTAACATTAAACTTCACAAACTACTCATGTTAGAGTTGTTGTTATTCTATTGTCACTATTGTCAACACATGTATGCATGTCTTATTCTTTGTTTAGTGCTGCATTAATTGATTTATTTTTTGACCACTTGGGGGGCAGCACTACAGCTGCATATTCAAACATCTCAGTAGATGGAGAGCAACGTTAACTGTCTTAACCGGACAAATTTAATGTTTAATTGTGCAATATTCCTTCTCCTTTTAAATTTGTTTTAAACTGCTTAGAAAAATAAATGCCCACTTCACCAACTAACAGAGCTGCATGTCAAATACTTCATGCCCAGAAATACTTTCTACCATTAACATCCATTACAAAAGAACATTTCCTGAGCAAGAGACATATTAAAAATATACTGAATTATATTAATTTGAACTATTTGATCCTTAAAGCAAAACTCCTTTTAGATTTAGACATTTTCAAACAAGCTGAATTTTAAATAGTAGAAAGAGCTTTTCTAAAACTCTCTGCTCCTTCTTGCCTTTGGTACCCATAAAGCATGGGTATTAGTGTTTGATTCCCTGCACTCAGGCACCAGAATAATATATACTGTATATTGTGAAAAGGTCAATGTAATATTTGAATGTGTGTGACGCTCAGGAAATTGTTCTTGATAGCTTCACAGCCATTTCTGTAGTGTGTAATGCAAAACGTATTTTTGGGTCTGGGGTTCACATTAACCTCCAGTTGGAAGCAGTTACAGTGGCCATGTTACTAAAATCCCAGACCAGCGTTGTTTCTAAGCTGTGGGGGGATTGGGTAGACTCTTCTGCAAAGTCTGCAAAGTAATTAATTAAACAGGCTACTGTTTGACTTGTTAAGTAACATTACGTAGGTGATTTACGTTACGCAAATTCAGGCCTGTGACTTACCTTATTTGTGTCACGTGACTTACGTAACGCAGTTATTTTAACCCAAACCACAATCTTTTCCTAAACTTAACCAAGTAGTTGTGTTTAACATCATGTGACTTATGACATGTTGTGTCTCAGCAATCCTTCAGGCCCACCTGAATGTTGTTCATTGTCATTTACCATTTACCAAGCTGTACCAAAAATGAGATTTCCACAGTAAAACATTAGTTGTACGAAGGTAATGTGGTTTTAGAAAATATAATCTTCACAGAGGACGAAGGGAAAATAAATTCAGACAATCAACTTTTGGGGAATACTTTAAGTAACTGATATGGTAGAGTGTAGTGTATAGCCACGAGTGTTGAGACAGTGTATTCATTCAGCAGGAATTCCAATGGTCAGAAGTGCTCTGTCAATAACATCCACACAGCATTAGACAAAGCTGGTCAAAATTAAACACCTGTATCTGAACACTTTTACAAAAGCAGTTTCAGTTCACTTTAGGTCCCACAACCACATTTCCCCAACATGTTGAATTATCTTAAAATTTACTCTGAGCTCAGTATATTAACAGAAAAATTAGATCACTGCAAGTTAGGTAGTATTTCTATGTGTTGTTCACCACTGGGTACAGTGTGGAGCAAAGTGTGCCAGACTGAACCAAAACAACACAATGCCTGCTTCATTCCCCTTCTCTCTAGGTGAATAAATACAGACACATCAGATGGTGTGCAGCATTATGTTGCTGTGGTTGAAGTTATTACAAATGTGGAATAACTGGACAGGATCCATGATTGTAACAATGTAAACAAGAGTCATAGAGACACACAATTCCAAATGAGCTAAACTCTGTCTGTTTGCCAATTGTTTTGTATTCAATTCAGGTTTGTTACCATTTTTACAAATAGTAGTACTATAAAAGCTGAGGAAATAAAAGCACAAAAGATTAAACAGAAACAGACAAACAGAGCTTCCAATTAGTCACTCACATCTTTGTGTTCTACTTCCCATCAGAATAAAACACGATATCTTGTGAAATATCTGCACCGAATGTTCGTGTCTGGAATTTTATTTGATTTTACATGCTAGAATTGAGGGGGAAAAAATCTCTGGAAAGGATGTTGTACACTTTAGAAATACTCTAAATTTGTAGTTGTTTACTTTGCTGAACAAAGACCACAGCTCATAGCAGGTACAGTTATGCTATGTGACAGAACAAGAAATGTGCTGGTGAAAAAATGAAAGCTACATAAAATTCTCTGAGAACAAAAAATTACATAACATGATCATCACCTCTTTCCTGTATTCTATTAAAAGCATACATCTGTCTGTGTGGGCATTTAAAACATCAGAATCCTGCAGAATATCATACGTGAAACAAAAAAAGCTCATTTCCTCATTACTGAAGGACAGGTTAACTTGAGGGCTTTCTCCTGAGATGCAAGAATCGCTTGAGAACTCATCCAGAAAAGCCCACTTGATTGGATTGGGTGAAGTCTCCTGGAACAAATCCTCTGTGTCACTTTTATGTAACACATTGCTCTGCTCCTCTTTTGCTCTTCCCTAATTTGCTTTGTCTTTCTAATATCTATGTAACAGACATCTCAGTAACGCAGACGTCAGTAATACCAATTTCAGTATGACAATAGAACAGAGCAGGTTAAGCAGTTAGATTAGCTTATGTATGCTACAGCATTAAAACCCTAGAGGCTTTGCTTTTCTTTGGCTTGAGGTGTAAACAATACAGGTGGCTTTCTTAAAATATCATTGAAAACAATAATTAAACACAATAACTCTAACACAAGTCCAATATTATGCAATCTGATACAACAACTTCACAAACAATACAATAATACAAAATAACTTTAGAGCTGAGTCAACACCTCCATGATACAATACAAGCATCACAGAGACAGTGCATAAAGTATATGCACACTCAAGTAATACAATTACAGTATGACTTGATATGCAGGCTTGTCAACAAGTCATCCAACCTAAATGACAATACAAGTTATTTGCATAACCTTCCATAATGACACAATGAGCATTTTAAGCTGCAGCATCTCTGCCGTAAGGTTTTTCTGTACCTTCCAGAATATACACTGCTCAAAAAAATAAAGGGAACACTAAAATAACACATCCTAGATCTGAATGAATGAAATAATCTCATTAAATACTCCTTTCTTTACATAGTTGAATGTGCTGACAACAAAATCACACAAAAATTATCAATGGAAATCAAATTTATCAACCCATAGAGGTCTGGATTTGGAGTTATACTCAAAATCAAAGTGGAAAACCACACTACAGGCCGATCCAACTTTGATGTAATGTCCTTAAAACAAGTCAAAATGAGGCTCAGTAGTGTGTGTGGCCTCCACGTGCCTGTATGACCTCCCTACAATGCCTGGGCATGCTCCTGATGAGGTGGCGGATGGTCTCCTGAGGGATCTCCTCCCAGACCTGGACTAAAGCATCCGCCAACTCCTGGACAGTCTGTGGTGCAACGTGGCGTTGATGGATGGAGCGAGACATGATGTCCCAGATGTGCTCAATTGGATTCAGGTCTGGGGAACGGGCGGGCCAGTCCATAGCATCAATGCCTTCCTCTTGCAGGAACTGCTGACACACTCCAGCCACATGAGGTCTAGCATTGTCTTGCATTAGGAGGAACCCAGGGCCAACCGCACCAGCATATGGTCTCACAAGGTGTCTGA
>NC_060166.1:32387792-32409596 GCF_021292245.1 Micropterus dolomieu
TTCAGAGGGTTTGGAGGGTTCGGGGAATCCAGAGGGATAGGGTTCAGAGGGTTTGGAGGGTTCGGGGAATCCAGAGGGATAGGGTTCAGAGGGTTCGGAGGGTTCGGGGAATCCAGAGGGATAGGGTTCAGAGGGTTCGGAGGGTTCGGGGAATCCAGAGGGATAGGGTTCAGAGGGTTCGGAGGGTTTGGAGAGTTCAGGGAATCCAGAGGGATAGGGTTCAGAGGGTTTGGAGGGTTCGGGGAATCTGGAGGGATAGGGTTCGGAGGGTTTGGAGAGTTAAGGGGTTCAGAGGGTTTGGAGGGTTCAGGGAATCCAGAAGGGATAGGGTTCAGAGGGATAGGGTTCGGAGGGTTTGGAGAGTTCAGGGAATTCAGAGGGATAGGGTTCAGAGGGATAGGGTTCAGAGGGATAGGGTTCAGAGGGATAGGGTTCAGAGGGTTTGGAGAGTTCAGGGACTTCGGAGAGACGGGGTTCATGGGTTCGGAAAGACGGGGTTCAGATGGTTCGTATGGACTGTTTAGATCTTAAGTTTAAGTTGTTTGAACAGGTTTTTAGCTGCTGCTGTTTTGACAAAAGCCGACTTCAACAGATAAAAAGCAAAAAAACTTTTCTCTTGAATTAAAATAATCCTGATGAACAATCAGAACCACTGTCGGGAAAGTAGTTCTTTACTCACAGCTGTCTGTTCAGCCTCGAGTTCAGATTCACTGTGAGCTTTTGCTTCCAGATGTTGACATGTGGTTGTTGTGATGTTTTTTAGGAGCGGTCAGCGGGTTCGGTCTGGACTACCTGCCGGCGTCGGCCTCCTCTGCAGCTTCAGACAACAGCTGGCACCAGGCCGGACCGCCCGGCAGCTCCTGGGCCAGTCAGGAGTCTCCCATGGAGGAGTCGTCCTCCACCGTGCTGCTCGACAGCCTCAAGGTCCACCAACACCCCCACATCTTTTAGTTTGACAGTTCCTGTCAATTATGAGAACGTTAAGACACAAAATACCAAAGAACCCTGATGTGTGTGTTGAACAGGATTAGCGTCGTGCTAACACTTTGCTCTCCCCTGCAGTCGATCTGGTCGAGCTCCATGATGCAGCCGGGCCCGTCGGCGCTGGAGCAGCTCCTCCTGCAGCAGAAACAGAAGCAGCAGCGAGGTCACGGCGCCATGAACCCGCCTCACTGAACGGCAGGCCGAGGCGGCGCTTTGTGTCCGGACGTCAACAAAACCACCACCAGGAGAAACGGGAGGGAAAAAAAACAGATGTTTGACGAAGATGAGCTCCAACTAAAATGGAAAATTAAACCGGTGAGAAACGGTGGAGGCTGGGGAGGCGACGCGACCCCCCGACGAGGCTGAAACACCACCCCACACCCCCCCCGGCTGTCGAGGAGCGGTGACGCCCCTCCTGGTCCGGAGGGCGCGGGATCTCTTCAACCGCGGTGCCATGCGCCACGCCACCGCCGGGTTTCCTTCAACCCGTGGAAATCTGAACATTGAGGAACATAAACCCCCCCCCCCCCCCCCCCCCCCCAAACACCTCACCACCACTGACCCCCCCTGGTTTTGGACAGACGCCACATCTCCACAACTCCTCTCATCTGGAGGAAGTTCTTACTTCTGCGGAAGAAAAAATAAAAAATAACCCGACCTCCTGGACGTCTGCTCGGTCCGGCCGGAGCGCCTGTTTTTTAGCGTCTCCGCCGGCGCAGACTGAAGGGGGGCGGGGGCGTTGTGAGAGAGAGAGAACGGCGTGGCGGTCGGGTTCAGGGGGGGAGGTCAGGTGAAGCACTGGGGGTCAAAATATAGACTGAACTTTCTGATCTCTTTCATTTTCATTACTGTGGAGGAAGAGGAGGAGGAAGGCTCTGTGTAGCTTGGCGTTTGAATGAAGGAAGCGGAGGAGGACGGTTTGGGTTGGTACAGCTATATAAATATATAAATAAATATATATTGCCATAGTTGGACTTTAAACGGACCTTGTCTCTTAGCCGTGTTGTGAGAACGAGGACTGGCCGCTGCTTTGTGAAGCCAGGTGTGTGACGTCACCTGGACTGAGCGCTCGCTCGCCGTCCCAACTTTTTGAAGGAGGAGCCTTGAGACCGGATGGCGGGACTGCTTCGTGGTGCCAGTGAACGTCGCAGGAAAGAAAGAAGTACAAAGGGGGGGGGGGCTAAGAACATAAAAACCTCGTCACACTTAGGGATAGTATTACCGCTTCAGGAGATTGCAGATATTAACAAACTGTATTTTGTGATTTGTTCGTAGCAGTTTTAGCTTCACGCCCTGCGAGGCGAGTACAGGTATGTCTACTAGCTTCCTGCTTGAGTATTTCCGGGGTTTTCTTCCTCTCCGGCCTCTTCTTCCTGTTGTTTCTTTACTTACTGAAGAGAAAAAAAAAAACAAAAGATGTAACCCTGCTCGCTTACTTAACCTGCATTTACTGTTTCTTTACGTTCATGTTTTGCCTTTTTACTAGTTTTCCGCAGCTGTCGGCTCGTCTGTGCCTGCTCACTGTCCCGTCTACTGACTGTAAAGGTTAGCACAGAGCGAGCGGTGGGCGGCTCAGCCTGAATGTTTTCCACTAGCTTTCCTTCAGTCACCACTACTGCAGCTCCACCCTGTACAGCAGACTTTTAAGAATCGTAGCGCTTTTATTTAACATGTAACTGAAGCCCCCTTTTCAACCTGAAAGTCCCGGGAACTAGGGAGCCACGAGAACCAAACTCAGGAACCAGAAAGCACCTTTTTGTGCAGTCACATTTTCTCCACATGAGAGCCGGTAAAATGGAACCAATTAATCCTGTAACGGATTAGAAAAACTTGAGAGTCCCTGTGTTGTCCTTCATTTAATATTTTGATTCATGAAATGATCAAGTTTGACGTCTTCAAAAGACTTGTGTCGCCTGATCAGGAGTCAGAAACCCAAAAAGATCCAGGATACTATCATAGGAGAAAAGAAAACCAGATAATATTTACCTTTTGAGAAGCTGGAACACTAAAAATACGATATATAAAAGTAACTATAAAAGTAAAATTGTTGCCCATTTCTCTTCTGTTGAGCGATAAATCGACTTGTAGCTCAAGTCCTTCGCTTGTTTTTTCTTGACCAACCATCAAAAAAACCTTTAAAATATTAAGTTAATTGACAAAGAAAAGCCGCAGCTGGAACCAGCAAATGTTCTATAGTTTTATTTTAAAAAATGACTTCATCCGTTATCAAACTTTCTGCTCCGTATTCACGGGTGTTCCTGTAGTGTTGCCCTGGGTTTTGTTTGAAAGGCGACATGCAGATGTGGAAAGTCCTTGTGTAGTTTATGGTTATTTATTTCTGCTTTGGTACAAAACAACCAGCAGCAAGCTGCACCCTGAAAGTTCCTGGGCCATCTGACGAGGACCTTTTTTTGTTTTAAGTCCAGGAAGTAAAAGTAAAGTTTCTGAGTTCCCTAAAAAGGTTCCTGAGTTCCTGAAAAGTTCCCGTGGTGGAGACGGGCTGGGGGAGTCGAGTTTCAGGGGCTTTATTCTATGGTTGCACCCTTGTAGAGCTTTTACCTGCCGTCAGTCCTGGTTGTTTTAGAGACAGCTTGACCAGTCAGGACGCTCAGAGGTGTGACGGTTTAGACTGCAGCACTGTAAGTAACTTCCTGTCCAGTTTAAACCAGCAGAAAGCTGTTTTTCTACCTTTAAAAGTGAAACGATCACTTGCCGTTCAGTTCCAAGGGATAAAAAAAAATAAATAAATGCCTGTTTTTTTATTTTCCCTGTTTTATTGAAGCAGACTTACAAGAGACGTGTCTATTTTCAGTGTGATTGTGCTTTTCATGTTGCATTTACAAAATGTATTTGAAAAAAATAATAAAGATAAAATATTAATGAATGTGAGGACGAATTTGGCCAGAAGCGTCAAGGAGAGATGTTCATGTTAGAGGCTCATCACCACGAGGACCTCAGCTGGTTCTGGTCGCCTTTGGCTTTTCTTCTTTGTTTTTGGAGTAAGAACTAAATGGACCGGGATCTGTCGATGACATTCCACTCTGTAAGATGTTCGGGAGGCTTCAGGGCGGCGGGTCCTCGTTGGTCAGAGCTCTGACGGAGACTTTGTGACGGGAATCATTGGTTCAGATCTAAGCTTTGACTTTATTGTTTCTGTCTCTGTAGACTTTCAGAACTGGTGGAATCAGCCTTTAAATAAAAGTAAACAATGTTCTCCCTTGAAACTGTGTCAGTTTTTATTAATCTTCTTTTGTCAGTGCAGTCTGGTGGAGGAAGAAGTGTTCACTTCAACAAAGGTGACAACAAATGTACTTAAAGTATCTCAAGTACACCAAACAGACGAACTTGTCCCTTTGTTATGTTAGTTAATGCTAATGTATATTAATTTTTAACATACTTTGTTTTCAGAATTCCGACTTTAAAGATTTGTCATTAAAGTCAGAACTCGAATACATTTTGCACATGTGGCCCTAATCCTCTTCCATATATTAATGCTTTAATATATTAAATATTGTACATCCTGTTCGGTACTTAAAGCTGCTCTCAACTCCTGCTTCAGCCTTCTCCCCTCAGGCCGCAGATAGTTGCTGTACAAAAAAAGCATGACTTGGAAAAGTTTTGTACGCTGCTCCATAAGAGCGTTCAATTCGCAGCCAAAGTTATGATGCCCCCTTTGTGTAAAATGGGTAAATTATATACAGTGTAATAATAATAAATCCCCCTCTCAGCCCTTGTGAGAGGGGGATTTGTCATCCTCCAGCTCGGGTCCTGGGAGTCTGAGGGTTCTGCGCAGTAACTTAACTGTTACTAGGACTGCACTCTTCTGGACAGAGACCTCTGATGTTTTACCTGGAATCTGCTGGAGCCACTCTCCCAGTTTGGGGGTTCCCAGTGCTCCGATCACCACTGGCACCACTGTTGCTCTTACTTTCCACATCTTTTCTAGCTCCTCTTTCAGCCCTTGGTATTTCTCGTGTTCCTTCTTCTTGGGATTGCCACATCTATCACTGCAGCCTTCTTCTGCTGTCTGTTGATCAACACGATGTCTGGTTTGTTAGCCATCACCAGTTTGTCAGTCTGGATCTTGAAGTCCCACAGGATCTTAGCTCGGTCATTCTCAACCACCTTAGGAGGTGTCTTCCATTTTGAGCTTGGGACTTCTAGGCCATCCTCATGGCAGATGTTCCTGTACACTATGCCAGCTACCTGGTTATGGCGTTCCATGTACGCACTTCCTGCACAGTGTGTGTGTATATTATATTAGGTTGCTCTTTTAGGGACAGTCTGTGAAAACATTTCCTCCATTGAGGACAGTAAAGATTGAATCTGAATCTAACACCATTTCTTCATCAACTTCAATTGTGGCCAGCCTTCGGCCTTTTATTGTGGCCAGCCTTCGGCCATTTATTGTGGCCAGCCTTCGGCCTTTTATTGTGGCCAGCCTTAGGCATTTTATTGTGGCTAGCCTAAGGCCTTTAATTGTGGTCAGCCTTAGGCCTTTTATTGTGGCCAGCCTTAGGCCTTTTATTGTGGCCAGCCTAAGGCCTTTAATTGTGGTCAGCCTTAGGCCTTTTATTGTGGCCAGCCTAAGGCACACCTGTGCAATCCCCATGCTGTCTGATCAGCATCTTGATACGCCACACCTGTGAGGTGGATGGATTATCTTGGGAAAGGAGAAGTGCTCACTAACACAGATTTTGGCAGATTTGTGAACAGTATTTGAGAGAAATAGGCCTTTTGTGTAGAGAAAGTCTTAGATCTTTCAGTTCAGCTCATGATGAATGGGGGCAAAAACAACAGCGTTGCCTTTATAATTTTGGTCAGAGTAGATATCTACTGTGTATCTGTATATCAGGAGATCTCTTCCCAATCATCACATAGATTTATTAGTTCTGCAGTATTTGAATTCCTGCTATAATCAAACATCTACCATCATAAAATCTTCTGGTTGGTTGTTATGTTTTGTTTTCAGATCAAAAAACGAGCCACCAAAGTCCTCTTGTAACCAGACTGACATCCTCCTTTTGAGGCGGTCTTGGCCAAGTTGTTCAGTCCGCAACAACTTTGACTGACCACTTTCAACTCAAACAAACATAAACAAACAGGTGAACACACCTGAGTGTGTTTTAACTGACCCGAACAGGTTGGAGGTGAAAGCACCATGAAACCTTATCTCTACTGGCCTGTTCCCTGATAAACACTGTCCCCTTTGTCTTTGAAGAAAAACGCTGTTCGTGAGAGTTATAATCCAAACACCAGCCTTCAAAATGTCCCATCAGACCTTCAGAGATTTAGAAAGTAATAAAATAATTGTAAAAGGTCCCATTATAAAAATTAAATCAGATCTTTAATCTGGCATCCCTCCCTCATTGGTCTTCACAGCGTAAGATTTAAATGAGGTAACATCAACAAAAAATAAGGATAAGCGGTTGATGATGGATGGATGAACACTTTTATTATACACTATATGGCCAAAAGCATGGGGAGCCCCCTGGGAAATCTTGATGCTACATTATTTTATAGTTTTAATAATCCTTCCACCCAGTTTGTGTTTGGCCTTTTCAACAGCCTTTACAAAGCCAGCTCCATCAGGAAATGGTTCTCCATGTGAAGTACTAGAACATGCAGTTCGTGCTCTGCCTCTGTCTATATTAGCTAAACGTTTGGAGAAAACGAAATAAAACAAAGAAAATGATTCCTCAGTGGTTTTACTCGTTCTGGTGTTAACAGCCAACTGACCAACGCAGCACAAGCCCACAGCTTCTATACCCGCAGTGATCTTGAGCCTTTTTAGCTCCAAATACAACCGTTTAAAATTGAATGTCCAAAAACCCGCAAGTTCATACCTATAAAATATCAAGTAAGTGAGCAATTACCTATAAATACCCGATCTGAAATGATCTGATCAAAAACGACCACGTCATGTTTCTGCTTCGCTCTGATCGTCAGGTCACATGACCCTCGTCACATGTGTCTCTGCAGTGTCTTCATACGTCACAGACTGTCAAAGTGTTTTTTTTAGACTATTGTCGAGTCCCATCAGATAAGACCCCTCCTCTCTTCAAAGAAGCCACAGCGGGTTGATGGGAAAAAACCTCAAGCCACGTTCAGCTGCTGCTGAGTGTCTTCCATAGAGAAACAGTTCAACAGTTTTTGTACGACGGTTTTTCACCGTGTCTACGTACCACAGTGACTGAAGTCAGTCTGACACCCTGACAAAAACCTCTGAGGCATTTTCCAGGTCTAAATACTCACTGTGGAGAATATCTGGGTCCAGTTTCTGGGCTCCTGAACCTCACAGACAGGGGCCCCACATGCTGTAGGTTCATATACAGGTGCTGGTCATATAATTAGAATATCATCAAAAAGTTGATTTATTTCAGTAATTCCATTCAAAAAGTGAAACTTGTATAATGTATACATTCATTCCACACAGACTGATATACACTGTTCAAAAAAAAAAAAGGAAACACTCAAATAACATCCTAGATCTGAATGAATGAAATAATCTCATTAAATACTCCATTCTTTACATAGTTGAATGTGCTGACAACAAAATCACACACAAATTATCAATGGAAATCAAATTTATCAACCCATGGAGGTCTGGATTTGGAGTCACACTCAAAATCAAAGTGGAAAACCACACTACAGGCCGATCCAACTTTGACGTAATGTCCTTAAAACAAGTCAGAATGAGGCTCAGTAGTGTGTGTGGCCTCCATGTGCCTGTATGACCTCCCTACAACGCCTGGGCTCCTGATGAGGTGGCAGATGGTCTCCTGAGGGATCTCCTCCCAGACCTGGACTAAAGCGTACGCCAACTCCTGGACAGTCTGTGGTGCAACTGGGCGTTGGTGGATGGAGCGAGACATGATGTCCCAGATGTGCTCAGTTGGATTCAGGTCTGGGGAACGGGCGGGCCGGTCCATAGCATCAATGCCTTCCTCTTGCAGGAACTGCTGACACACTCCAGCCACATGAGGTCTAGCATTGTCTTGCATTAAGAGGAACCCAGGGCCAACCGCACCAGCATATGGTCTCACAAGGGGTCTGAGGATCTCATCTCGGTACCTAATGGCAGTCAGGCTACCTCTGGCGAGCACATGGAGGGCTGTGCGGCCCTCCAAAGTGCCACCCCACACCATTACTGACCCAACGCCAAACCGGTCATGCTGGAGGATGTTGCAGGCAGCAGAACGTTCTCCACGGCGTCTCCAGACTTGTCACGTCTGTCACATGTGCTTAGTGTGAACCTGCTTTCATCTGTGATGAGCACAGGGTGCCAGTGGCAAATTTGCCAATCTTGGTGTTCTCTGGCAAATGCCAAACATCCTGCACAGTGTTGGGCTGTAAGCACAACCCACACCTGTGGACGATGGGCCCTCATACCACCCTGGAGGTCATTTTGCAGGGCTTTGGCAGTGCTCCTCCTGCTCCTCCTTGCACAAAGGCGGAGGTAGCGGTCCTGCTGCTGGGTTATTGCCCTCCTACGGCCTCCTCCACGTCCCCTGATGTACTGGCCTGTCTCCTGGTAGCACCTCCATGCTCTGGACGCTACGCTGACAGACACAGCAAACCTTCTTGCCACAGCTCGCATTGATGTGCCATCCTGGATGAGCTGCACTACCTGAGCCATTTGTGTGGGTTGTAGACTCCGTCTCATGCTACCACTAGAGTGAAAGCACCGCCAGCATTCAAAAGTGACCAAAACATCAGCCAGGAAGCATAGGAACTGAGAAGTGGTCTGTAGTCACCACCTGCAGAACCACTCCTTTATTGGGGGTGTCTTGCTAATTGCCTATAATTTCCACCTGTTGTCTATTCCATTTGCACAACAGCATGTGAAATTGATTGTCAATCAGTGTTGCTTCCTAAGTGGACAGTTTGATTTCACAGGAGTGTGATTGACTTGGAGTTACATTGTGTTGTTTAAGTGTTCTCTTTATTTTTTTGAGCAGTGTAGTTGTCTGTTACAAACATTATTCATTAGACTACTCTGCCACCGATAGTACTACAAAAATTGTTGCTGCAGAACCAGAGATTTTGTTTTCTTTAGTCCATGCATTCTTTTTACTTGTTACCCACAATGCAAAATAACGACCGACAGTTCAGTTGGAGACTCTGGTGGCTTATGCTAGTAGCAGCCAACACAGCCCCGAACTGCTCATCACTTTAGGCAGTTAATCAGACTTCGCAGAGCTCCTTCTGGAGCCACAAAAGGCTTTATGCAACTTTTTTCACATATGCAAGAACTCCTCAAGACCTGTAAAGACGTTGATGTGTAAAATCGGCACACTTCCCCTTTAAGGTTAGGACAGGTTTAGATAACTCAGGTGCTTCAAATGCCCAACCTCTGACCTTCAATCAAAATCAAAACACAAACCTCTTTGCAGAGAGTCATTAGCTTGTACCACACACTGGAAGCGTTATTCAGGAAAGTTGCCAGTACAGTATACAGTATGTGCTTATATTAAACTTTGCGTCAACCCGCAATAAGGCACATTAAGATGCCATTAGTGTTTGGACTTAAATATAGAAGAGTGGGCTGAGATGTTTTGACACACTATTATTTGTGAAACCAGCGCTTTTCAGAAAAATGTAGTTTTCACATTTTATTCCGTTGAACAGATGACAGATGTCTTGCCTCAGAAATATCTGTACTGTAGAGATGAATCAACACCTCTATGGGATATAAGTTTCTGCTATTTTGTCCACCTCCAGCACCACAGCAAATTTATAAAATTGCTAACAAGCTCCCTGGTTACCACACAAGGTGGCATAGCAACAAGCGAAGCTAAGCTCTGGCATGGAGTAAGGGAATTATCAGCACACCTGCAACGTGTCTGTGACCAATTACACTGTCGGGCTCCGGGCACCAAGTCTGTATACAGGCTTTAAAGAGATCTCTGTCACACCCAGAATCAAAGACAGGAGTGACCACAAGCATATTAAAGCAACCTGAAGTGATTTCTCATTTTCGGTTATGTATCAGAATAACCAGGGAAAAAGCATCAATTGTGACAAGTGTTTAGTGGATGCATAAACAATTCCATCTCATTATATTCTCCAATAAGTTGGACAAGGCAATTTCCTTTGAACACTTGACCTTTCAGACAAGCATATTAAATGCATCTGTTTTGCTTTGTGTGCCTGTGTGTGTGCATGTGTGCTCATATCCTGCGTGTGGACTGTTAATGCATCATACTGTGGAAGTGTTTCTGCTTTTACAAAAACTTTAGCAGTCAGAATCAATGAATTTTGTCTGTGGATGCAGGAAACAGGGACAGGAACAGTAGGAGTAGCAGCTCAGATGGGCATTACGCTCATTTTTTCTCATTTTTTTCCTCTGCCATATTTTAATATTGTGTTAAGCTCATTGGGATGCATAGAAGTGAAAAGGGAAACTGAGATGAAATTGACTGATTCGCTGCCTTGCACAAATGGAAACAAATTCCATGTGACACTCCTCGGCAGAGGGAGATGGGCCCTTTCCTCTCAGTGGCCACAAGCAATAAACATTATTCATCCTGCTATACATCATACCCAATCCTTAGAGTAAAGCCTTTTTCCTTTTCCTAATCACATATTGTTGGGAGAGTAGTTCTGGTAGGCCGACACTGGCTGAAGTTTATTTATACTGTGACTCAAGTTTTTCAAACAATTTCATATTATTTGGGAGCAGTTCTCTTGTCTGGCAATGCATATGCTATGACAAGCCAAATAATGAATAGGAGATAACATTTTTGGCCTGGAGGGAGGAAGCACAGAAGTAGAACAGTAAAGTCTCTCAGCAAGGGCTCATCTATGAGAAATTAAATGTAGCCTACTCCCGAGGATCACACATCAACTTTTTTCCGCCTGCAATAAAACACAATGAGATACACAATGCTTAAGGGGCTTGAAAAAGATCAGCTTTTCCTCATCACCGCCACAGTAATGGATTTGATTATCTCCTCTATCACACGGGCCACCAGGGGCGGATTGGCCATCGGGAAGTTCGGGAACATTCCTGGCGGTCCATTTCAGGGTGAACCGGCCAGTGGTCAGGAATTTTTATTGTTCAGTTTTTCATGTTTAACTTTATGATCTGCGACCACACTGGGCGGCTGGCCGGTCAGCTACACCGAACGTTGTCTGCGTGGGCCTTTCTGAAACGGCTTGCTACTCCCTCTCCCTACCTACTTCCACTCCGTTTGCGTGGTCATGCGGAGGGTCCGCCACATCGATTGGCATCCGAAACCAATGAGAACGGAGTGGTAGTGGGTTGTTAAACCCTCAGATGCCGAGTCAGCACCGATGCCGGCTTGTTGAAGGTGTGTAACACCCTTTGCTGCACGGTGGTGGACCTTTCTTTCAATCTGAGTTCCGTGTGACTCCGCCGGTTAAAATGTGGGATTTTTAAATTCCGAAACTACAGTAACATTTCATATCACCTTTCACAGGTAAACAACATTGTGTTTAATAAAAAATTATCTTGTCTGATTGACAATACAACTGTTGTTTTTATTAAATTGTTTTTATCTTATACGAAAATCTTCAGCCAAAACATGACACAACGCGGATACAAAGGGCGATCACGTAACAAGCAACAAAGGCATTAAAAAGGCACCTAAAGTCATGTTCTTAAAGAAATATTTGACACAAACGCAAACACAAAATGAATGACAAATGCTTTCAGTTTGGTTATTGCAAAAAACCTGTGAGGGTGACTCCGACCAAAGTTCACTCCGTATCAAAGTGGAAGTGGCGAGGGTCTAGCTTCGGAAAGGCCCCCTGTGTGTCCATCAGACTAGGACAAACTAATACTTTCAATTTTGAGTGGGGATACGAGTGGCCCCTCCCAACTTGGACGATGCTCGTTCTTGCTGAAATCTGATCAACAGCGCAGATCAAAGGACTACTTTCCATCTGAGAGGAGTTCAATCTCAAAACATTTTGTCTGGGCTGAACTCAGCCCAGGGTGGAGTGAAAATCGCAACAGAGATACTATGCAGAAAAGAAAGAAAGAGGAAAAAGAAATGTGTGGTGCCGAAAAACAAAAAATTAAGTAGAAAAAAATGCTGGCACAAGAGGCAGCTAAATGCGCCAAATTGGGGCAGTACCCGGCACAGAGACAGGTGCACGATAAAAAATGCATTTATTATATATCTAAATGATTTATGTATGCTTTTATGTATAGGCATAGAGGCTTTATTAGATATATTATAAACAACAATGTGTTATCACACAAAGACAACATTGTTCTATAAGTGAGGAATCATTTTTTATGTATATTAGCTGTTAAGGTCAGTGGAGGTGAAGCTGAGCGACAGGGTGATGATGAACCTAGTCATGTTGATAAGGGGGGAGAGAAGGAACAGGAGGAACGGGAGGAGCTGCAGGAGAAGGAGGAGCAGCAGGAGGAGGATGAGGAGGTCGATGGAACCAGATAAAACAGTAACAGGTACAGGGGCAGTGTGGAGGGCTGGTTAGGCAATCATATGCATAGATAGAATGGATGAATGAATCCATGAATGGATTATTTTTAGTCATATTTATAACTGATGTTTTTCTCATGCATACAGTATGTAACTGAATAATCAACAAGTAGAGGGTCCAGCGCAGGGGAAGCTGAGCCAGGGAGAAGCCTACTCAGAGCTGAAGATGAGGGATTTGATTTTTATGCACACACACACGCACTGCTCTTTTTTTATGCTTTTTGTGCAGAGCTGCCTTGCTTATAAAAACTGAGGAGGCAGGCGTCATACTAAGGTTTCTTGAAGGTCTTCAGCATAATCTGATTGACTGTATACAACAAAAATACTATATGTATTAAAATAACTGCAAAAAATATTTTTCTGCGCCCCCAAATTGCGCTTGCATAAAAAGGCTTCTGTCTCAAAGTCCCGGGCTAATTTTTAAGTCCCATTACACCCCTGCGGGCCACCGACAATTACCAGTTGCTTTATAGTAATCATGGCAGTTTGTCAATCTTTTTAGTTTTTTTCCTACTAAACCCAATGTGGACAGCATTTGTAGCAAAATGTAGTCCAACTTCTGTCAAAGTAACTAAGCTTTGTTGCGCGTAGTCGATGATGATGTGTCCTTGTTTGGAAAAATGCAGCATATAAAACTAAGCATGGCTTGTGTTGTGTTTTGAGAATTTGTGTTTAGTTGCTGCTGCTGTCTTTATGGTGTTGTCCTTGTTCTGTAATTTTTTAACATTTTAAAGGTTTCAAAACATCTTGCCGAAAGACTGCAGTTGAAAATTAGCGAGTGGGCTAACACTGGCAAATTTACAGTAATGTTGATGATGTGTGTTGTCCTTATATGTGAGGAAGGGGGCCTCAGGAAACAATTGGTTTGGGTCTGACAACTATGGATGAAATGATTCCGACCAGAGAATCGATTCTGAGAGGATGCTTTATTTATTCCAGCAACAGGTTACAACAGTGAATGGGTGTGGTTCTGGAAATTAACAAAGGAGAAATATCTTCAAATCAAATTCTTACAAATAAAGGTTTCTATTATAAATCTTAAATATTCCAACAAATCTGAAAACTTCCTTACACTTGGTGTTCAAATAACCTATTATTGACATAACCCATAATAGCATTCACTGATTCAAGCTAGCACATGGAAAGACAGCAAAATGTACAAATAGAAACTGAGAAATATACAAAGGCATGCATGTTAACAGGAAATTAACTTGCTGAAGAAACTTAAGCAGATTCTCACCTGATTCACTCACGCACACAAATCACAAGGGAGAAGTTATAGAAGCTTAATTGTCCCTGCTGAACTGAACAAAACTGTCTGTCGCTATTCAGCAGCTGATAACGGCGAATGCACGCGCATATCGTGCACGCGCGCTCCCCGACAATCTGGGGAGGCACATCTGGCTTTCATACATTATAAATAAATCAAAGAAAATGTTCAAGCCACACATGATTAATCAACATCAGTACATATATTTTGTATTATTAACAGCTAAATGTAGTAACATGTTGAGGGGAACAATGTGCCATGAATTGCATCACACTTCTTAATATAATTGCATTGCCCCTGAGTCATTTCTGCCCATAATGTGATCTAATGTGAGACATCATTCTTATCTCTTTTTTTTGGTATTGATCCTACAGACAATAGTATAACAAAGACATCTACTACACTACTACAATTATTTTTTTTCTCCATTGGATAAGTGCTGAAGTACAAATTCATTGAAAAAACCTGGGGGGAAGAGGTTAATATTGCATTTACAAACCACAAAACTTTAAAGACGACACACTACTACTACAATTTAATAAATTAAATTAATTAAACACAATTTTCAACAGAGTATGTCAGACTCTCTCCAGATTTTGCCAAAATTGGTGCTCAGTAGGTCCCTGATTTCATATGTTTGTGTTCACAATAGTTCCCTGGACTTAAAAAGAGAAAACTCCTTCACTGATTTCTCAGAGGATTTAAACATGTGGCATGTGAGGGTACAATCAGTCTTTTTCCTGAAAGGATGGACAAGTGCTTTATTAAATGTGAAACCATTTTTAATTATGGTAGTAGCTCATAGACAAATGTATAGCCTATAGTTTGGCTTTTTATTTCACATGGTAAATCCTATATTTTTTTATTTTTTTTTTATTTAATGTAATGTATTACTTTATACTTATTTTAGTAGAATTGTAGTATTGGTGTTGTAATCTAAAGTTTTGATGCTTATATTTTTTTTCAAATAACAATAAATAGCATTTTTACTAAATTGTAATTTGTGTAACCAATGTTTATTTTCATATAGTTTTTTGTTTATTATTTTTGATTTAATTATATCTGTTACTAGAAGAACTAACTACTAGAAATAAATAATGGTAAGTTGTGACCTCTTGATGGCAGCTCTGGTTAAGTGTTGTGTGCTCAGATAATGAGTTAATTGTATTTCCCTTCACAGTTATTTCCTTGTAAGTATTTTATCTCATAAACTACCCTCCTTAAGATTGTCAATCAAGGTCACAGCCGCAGACAGCAGAAATGACACTCTATAAGTTTCTGATCATACCCATCGCCACTGGGATTTTCTGTGACAGGGGCGGGGAGGAAAATTGCTTTAACAGAAAAGCCAGAGAAACTAATTTACACGAGATCAAAAGCATGAAAAAGCACTTCTGTGGAGAGATGATAAGCCTTCAAGGCCACTGCCAGAGCCCCAGGACAGTGCTCTGGTCTCAGCCATGTGGACACTTTTCTCTGACCACCTGTGTCCATCATTGTCCAAGAGACAAGCCACGGGGATTCTTTAACAGGAATGCCAGAGCAGCTGATAAATGGAGAGCAACGGTGAGGAGGCAGATAAACAAAACACAGTCAGAGATAAGGGGTGTGGGGAGGGTGCTCCATGCTATCGTGTAGAAAGTAATTTTCATACATTACACTTCAAAAGGTTGAAGCTATGTGTGTGTGTGTGTGTGTGTGTGAAAGCGGGACAACAAAGAATAGTGATTATTCATGATGATTCTTGAGGCAGAGTAATATTTAGTTACCTCTATCAGGGCAGTGTGGTTGTGACCTTTGACCCATCATCTTTATATCAGCCTATGATTTTGCAGATGGAGTCTGTGAAGCTAACTTACCTCTTTAGCTCATTGTACTGCAAGTCACTCTGAATAACAGAGTCAGTTAAAAGCTTCTGACGTTAATTTGAATTCAAACAAGCATCTCATCATCATCTTTTAAAACTTGGATCACACCCGTTATGATACGGGTTTTGACAGTGGTGCAGCTGTTGTTTACTCGTTAGTCTTTTTATAGTGGTTGATTTGTACAATTTACTTTATAAAATTAATTTTTTAAATGTGATGCTGAATTATGGTGAGGCAACATGTGAGTGTTTTTGAAAAAATGTTCATCTTATTTCCTATTGACTGATTGGCAGGCTGTGCAGACAGTGTCTGCATGGAGACCATATAAGGAAACACATCACAACTGAAGAAAGATGAACCATTTTTAATTTGAGATTTTCTTTGGTTTTGTCCAATTTGCTGCACCAGCTTCTAAAAAGACACAGAGAGAAACTGTATAGGAAAAGAAATTTTTAAACCACACATAGATCAGATGAAACACTCCTTAACTCTGGCTGTGTCGCTCGTCTTTTGTCTTTTAGCACTCTGAAGTCCAATCTCAGCCACCTTGTGTAAACTCTGCAGGAGCTCTGGCTCCAGCTGACAATTCTATAAAAGTCTTTCATCAAAGTTAAAATCTGATGGCTCCATTTGAAGGTGACATAAAGTTTTCATCCAAATTTGCAAAAAATATGAAATTCTGGTACTTATTAAGCAGCAGGGAGAAAAGAGGGTTCAATACTCTAGATATTTATACTCTAGAGTTTCATACTAGAGTTATCTTTGCACTCATGTTATTTATCTATCTGGGACAGTTAACTATAAATCTTGATCAAGACATTTTGCTCAGTTGATCTATTAAATATATTTATCAGCTTGAACACAGTGATGTTGAAGTAAAAGTTAGATTTCATAATGCAGGTTCCATAAAAGTTAATTTATGCAGACTCACTGTATTTAATAGGAAGAAGCACATTTATTAATGCAACTGCCGCGAGTCATCCACCATCACCTTAAATTTCCTATCTATGACCTTAATAGAACTACTGATAAAAAAAAACTTAAAAACACACACACACACACACACACACACACACATAGCAGTTTATCACCACTCACATGACCTGGCTGTAAACCTGCCATAAATGACAAATGTCCAAGAATGGTTATTTTTCTGAGAGCTGCTCCACTGTCACCACAGCACTATATTTCAATTAACTTATCTAAGACCCATTGAAAACGAGCTCATGAAAGGGAGGGCCGTATCATTAAAATGAATAAAAGTACTATTATCCAAATGCAGATAGTTACCATTACCAAAACCCTGTCACAGAGCAATTATTTCTACACCTTATTTAGATACATGATGTTATTTCATTTAATGACAGTCCAGTTACATTGTTTCCCGCTTACACAACAAAGTGAAACTATTTGAATGTGGAAATGCTGTTTTCATCAACATCAGTGCCTTCATCCTGAAAGTTCTTCCAGGTATGAGTGCATTATAAAGCTTTTCACTCACTTGCTGGATCAAACAGGTACAACCATTAACACAGAAAGAGGCACTTCCAGCTGCAGTTCCTACAGTTTTAGACAAACAGCCAGTTTAGAACTGCTGTTTAGACACTTAATAGTGCTTGAGAGTGTGATTTAATGGTGGATAATGACTAGACTTATCGGCCCTAACCTTACCCTTGACCAGAACTGTCTACAAGTCTAAAATGATTGATTACTGCTCTGAACTTTGGTCAAGGACCTACCACTATTTTAAACTTATACTGTGTATATGACTGGTAAATTTGGTGTTACACAGACACAGATCATCAGATGAACAAAAGTGGTTGTAAGATGCAGATACTTTAGATGCAGTAAAATAAGTATTGAACACGTCACCATTTTTCTCAGTAAACATATTTCTAAAGGTGCAATTAATATGAAATTTTCACATTTTTTCACAAATTTCCATATTGGTAACAACCCAAGTAATCCATACATACAAAAAACTAAAATAATGTGTAATAATGTGAAATGACACAGGGAAAAAGTGTGATGAATGGACAAACTGGTTGCATGCATTGCTCAGGTGTGATTGTGGCCCCTTCTTCGACACAGTCCATAGTTCTTTTGGTATTGGATTCAAGTCAGTTAATTGGCTAAAAGTAAATTGGCTTCTAGAAGCTTCATCTTTAACAGAGAGTTATCTTTGCTGTGTGTTTGGGATCACTGTCTTGCTTAAATGTCCACCTTCATTTCTTCTTCATCATCCTGGTAGATCAGAGCAGATTTTTATCAAGAATGTCTCGGTACATTTTTCCATTCATCCTTCCTTCAATCATATGAAGTCTGCTAGTACCGTATGCTGAAAAAACAGCCCCACACCATGATGTTCCCACCTCCAAACTTCACTGCTGGTATGGTGTTTTTGGGGTGATGTGAAATGCCATTTGTCCTCCAAACATGGTGTGTATTATGGCATCCAAAGTGTTAAACTTTGCTCTCATCTGACCAGACTATATTCTCCCAGTATTTCACAGACTTCCAAAGACATCCAAATGCTGTGCAGCAAAGATTAAACAAGCTTCAACATGCCTTTTCTTTAGCAATGGAGTCTTGCGTGGTGAGTGTACATTCAGGCCCCGGTGGTGAGTGCATTACTTATTGTTTTCTTTGAAACAATTGTACCTGCCAATTCCAGGTCTTTCTGAAGCTCTCCACAAGTGGTCCTTGGCTCTTGGACAACTCTCAATAATTCTTTTCACTCCTCTGTCAGAAATCTTGCGAGGAGCACCTGATTGTGGCCAGTTTATGGTGAAATGATTTTGTTTCCACTCCTGAATCATGTCCCCAACAGTGTTTACTAGAATATTCAGAAATCATTCTTTAACTAATGCCATCAGTATGTTTTGCAACAATAAGACTGCAAAGGTCTTAAGAGAGTTCTTTGCTTTTACCCATCATGAGACGTTCTTTGTTTTTATAGGCCGTCAGATGGGATTGACAAAGGGCAGGATTGCTTTCTAATTACTGATGGCTTCCCATGCCTTTTTAGACCTCCTTTTCTTCATGTGTTCAATAATTTTGTCATTTCATATCATTACACATTTTTAATTTCTGAACTTATTTGTTTTGTTTGTTTGTGTATGGGTTGTTACCAACATTTCATTTAAATAGCACCTTTAGAAATATGTTTACTGAGAAAAAATGTACTCAATATTAATAATAATAATAATATTATACCTTCTTCCTTCTAACTCGTTTCAAGCTCACGGCAATTCTTCAGGTAGCATTAGTGTGTCTGTTTGTCTATAGGGTATGCGTTGATGTAGCTTCTCCTTCCTGAACATGCTGGACGGAGTGGCAAAACATCTGTTACCATGGCTGCGTTTAGCAAACCGGGAGTAAAACAAGTGATTATTTGCTCAAATTAAAGGCAGTCGGACTTAAAAGTGATCCTTACTGCCTACCAAAGAACCAGTGGTCCAGCTCTTTCCCATTTTAGATGTGTTGTTTGTGTTTTAGCTGATTCAAGCTAACACTGCTGCTTGTCTCTCTGCCACTCAGTGAACGTAACTGCGTTCTGTGACGTCATGCGCATACCCTCTATTTGATGATTTCTGCAAATCTGACCATGTCATGATGATGTAGAGTTTGACAACCCAGTTAACTAATGTCAGTTATCTCACCTCCTGTGCTGTTACCTTTATAATTTTTCCTGACTTGTACCTCTTATGCTGTGTCCTCCTGGCAATGCACAAAAATGTCCAATCTGCAAAGACAAAAATATCCATGAGACTGAGTTTGTCTGTTTGTCTATTTGATGATTTATGCAAATCTGACCATGTTATGATGACTATGATGATGTAGAGTTTTCAAGCAACTTTACAACTATTCCCAGTGTGTTTTAGAAACCGTTTTCTCTCTGAATTTTACATTGTGTTAAAATAAATAAAGTGTGACATTATGAAAACAGGTCCCTACAGTGGGATGGAGCAGCATCAAATGTGTTCAGGGCTATTAGAGAGGGCAGTCTCATATAGCAACTCAGTGTGAGGAAATCAGTTTTTTATAGGCAGTAATATTTAGTCAATACAACATAAGGTCTTGGATAATGTCACTAGCAGCCGGTGCTCCACGACAGCTGCAGCTGCTAACTGGAATTGCCATGGGAAATTTGAATGAGTCTTTTCAAACATGGAAGCTACAGTGCATGTAACAATAAAATGAGAGTTTTGGTGCCTGCACACTTTCATTGAAGAACACGTCTGTGAAAAGTTTCTACTAATAACTATATGTAAAAATATTATCATCCCAACAATGTGAAGTGTGCAGTGTAAGAGTAACCATTATAACGGTACTACAATTCTAGTAGTAAAACCTGTGAGTGAGGTTCAGGGTGAATCATCATAACCTACTTAAGAGAATGAAACCTGCACTAAATAAAATGTTTAATTTAATTGATTAATTAAATGTAAACATTGTTTTTATTCATCCTTTCTTTTTATTCCTTTTTTATACATTATATGGTGTAATGATAAGCCTACAGCTAAATGGGCATACATAGAGGTAGCTGGGAACATGTAGAAACCTCCTATGAGTTCCTTGTGGTTGACATTTTGACAAAGCGTCCCCTTCGACAGCCTCTGATTTAAAGTTGGACCATTCATTGTGAGCGAGATTAATCAAGTTAATAAATTGAGCCAATTATCCCAGTGCCAGCCCATTACTAACTTATGTCCGCTGACAGCTAACTTCAGAGTGACAGACAAGGCATTACAAGGAGCTATTTCATGAATTTCAAGCCACATGGTACATAATAAGTGTTTGTGAGCAGCAGCATAACTGATACAGCTCCAATTATGCAATATGATTCACTGTGGAAGTTTCTCCAACTTTCTGAGCACAGTTTCATCAGTGTCACAGTCACAGAGGTAAGGTAACAGTGAAGAAGAAGCTTTCCTTTAACTGCTCTACAGTATACAGACTATAATACAGTGTGTAGTATCTGTCAAACAATTGTTCTACCATTAGAGTTGACCAAATGGTTTTGATGAATTGGACATTGTGGGACTGCACACACCACATTTTGTGGCCATGATGAATTTAATAAAATAACTCCTGAATATTGAATTGTTATATCCCACAATCCTTTCATACAAATACTTGCAATTGAACTATTTAGTTGTTAGGTTATTTACCTGATTATCAAAAAACCTGAATATTTCTCCTATATTCCTATACAGTTTTTCCTTAAATGTTTTTCTTTTCACTCTTCACACTTTCCATCCCTGAAAACTATGACAACCTAGTTAACTAATGTCAGTTATCTCACCTCCTGTGCTGTTACCTTTCTCATTATTCCTGACTTGTGCCTCATATGCTGTGTCCTCCTGGCCATACACAAAAATGCCTTATGTCCAATCTGCAAAGACAAGAATATCTATGAGAATTATACTTGTGTCATGTGGAGGAGGGAGGGGGGTGTCAAAGTCGATATAATCTACATCTTTTCAAATTTTCTCTGAGTCATCTGCATCCATAGAATTGGATTTCACACACACAAAGCCAGTGTCACTGGCAAATACATGATAGCTCACATGGGGGGAAAGGAGCTCGAAGCAGAATTGCCAGTTTTTTTCAAGGAAGTAGAGACTGGAAGCTCCAAAAAATTCCAGTAATAACATGATGTTGCCATTATAATCATCATCAAGGTTATTTTACATGCAAAATGAAAATGTGAGTGGATATGACTACAACTTATGCAAAATACAGTGGGTACGGAAAGTATTCAGACCCCTTTAAATTTTTCACTCTTTGTTTCATTGCAGCCATTTTCCAAAAATCAAAAAAGTTCATTTTATTTCTCAGTAATGTACACTCAGCACCCCATCTTGACAGAAAAAAACAGAAATGTAGAAATTTTTGCAAATTTATTAAAAAAGAAAAACTGAAATATCACATGGTCATAAGTATTCAGACCCTTTGCCGTGACACTCATATTTAACTCAGGTGCTGTCTATTTCTTCTGATCATCCTTGAGATGGTTCTACACCTTCATTTGAGTCCAGCTGTGTTTGATTATACTGATTGGACTTGATTAGGAAAGCCACACACCTGTCTATATAAGACCTTACAGCTCACAGTGCATGTCAGAGCAAATGAGAATCATGAGGTCAAAGGAACTGCCTGAAGAGCTCAGAGACAGAATTGTGGCAAGGCACAGATC
>NC_060166.1:32409696-32425644 GCF_021292245.1 Micropterus dolomieu
CTTCACAACAACTCCGTGGCTGTTCTTGAATGGCCCAGCCAGAGCCCTGACTTAAACCCAATTGAGCATCTCTGGAGAGACCTGAAAATGGCTGTCCACCAACGTTTACCATCCAACCTGACAGAACTGGAGAGGATCTGCAAGGAGGAATGGCAGAGGATACCCAAATCCAGATGTGAAAAACTTGTTGCATCTTTCCCAAAACGACTCATGGCTGTATTAGATCAAAAGGGTGCTTCTACTAAATACTGAGCAAAGGGTCTGAATACTTATGACCATGTGATATTTCAGTTTTTCTTTTTTAATAAATTTGCAAAAATTTCTACATTTCTGTTTTTTTCTATCAAGATGGGGTGCTGAGTGTACATTACTGAGAAATAAAATGAACTTTTTTGATTTTTGGAAAATGGCTGCAATGAAACAAAGAGTGAAAAATTTAAAGGGGTCTGAATACTTTCCGTACCCACTGTAAGTGCATCTAGCGCTAGCATTTATTAAAAAAAACAAAAAACAAACATTCAACATCCTTTCACACATGTGAGGAAGAATCATGACTTATTTGACGAACATGTCATCAATCATTTAATTAGAGTTTTAGGTTGTGCAGTACACAATGTATAATAATTTTTGTTTTATTGGATACTGTTGACAGGAAAAAAATAGCATAGATACAAGTAGACAAACAACAAGTCTAAGATCTTGTGCCAAGGGCTCTGTGATGCTGTAGCACAACAGTTTTACACTAAATGCTTAAATCAGCATGCACATCAAAATGCTTGCAATGAAAATGCTAACATGCTAATAATTAGCATGTGTAATGTTTATAAACCATTATAGCTAAGTGAGTTAGCATGCTAAAATTACAACTAAGGATGATTGGAATTTCATTAGTTTTGGTGCTATTCGGTTGCAGACAATGTATTGGACAAATTAATATTTTGACATGATAATGGAACTAGATAAAAGGTTAGGTTTCATTATTCAATCCAATAGTTGTTGAGACAAAACCACTCATGGTGGTGCTAGAGGTAAAGTAAGGGAATCAAGTCAGTGGGATGCATTCACTGGGAACCATGAATGTCTGTACAAACTTTCAGGACAATCCATCCATTAGTTGTCTAGATATTTCAATCTGGAACGAAAGTTGTGGATCAACCAACCAACAGACCATTACCTTTCCTCCCAAGATGAGTTTTCATTGTTTGTTATTTTATAGTCAAATTTTAAAAAAGCCTAAAATCAATAATATTGTCATATTATTGTCAACTAAATTATCAATGTATCATCAACACGTAGACACCTCCATATTGACCCAGTATTTCCCTTGTGAAGACATTAATGAAGGATGGCAGATGTAACTAACAGTGAAATTTCTCTCTGCAACTTGCTGACCTCTGACTGACACAAGCTCCTCACCTCCGTTGACCCTGCTTATTGACCTCTGTAAAGAAATTCATCCATATTTACTGTCAGTGTATATGTGAAGCATATGTGAAAGCCTTTTCAAGCATGTGTGAAAGGACACATTCCACTTTTCTGCCGTAATATGGCCATTATACTAAACACTGTGACATAGCTGAATATTCTGGCAGAATAAATAACACTAAATTCATGGTAACTTGTATCATTTAAGCCACCCACTGATTCCCCCTGATGTCTCCATTCATGTCAGTCTCTATTGGCTACAAAGGAACTGAGACAACATCAAGGCTCTGACACAGCTCATGCAAGCCTGCAATTTAAAATAAAATTTAACAAGACATCGTAAGCTATAAATACAGCAGAGATCAACATTAACTTAGCGGTGTCACAGATTTGAAACAGAATAGATTATCAGTTCAAAACACCTGTCCTTTGCCTAATGAGCTGCAAATAAAAAAAAGTTGACAGTTGCACTGGTCTTGATGAAAGTCATTGTCTGAACAGCAAAAAGCAGACGAAGGTGTGTGAGAGTACGCAGCTTTTTTATTCAAGGTATTGATTTAAGTTAACTGTATATACTTGGAAGCTTCCTGTGGTATTCCTAGTGTACTTATCTTCTTTTTGACAAAGTCAGCGACTATCATCTCACAGTCCGCTAGCTGTCCGCTCTGTATGTGCGGTGAATTAAAATCCAGTGTTTGTACACAGCCCTGGCTCTGTAAATGGGAAACAAACAAAGTGGCCACACAACACTATTCTAGCCATTCCAGGCATGATTTGCATGTCAGTTAACGTTAAATGTCTTGCCCACAGACATTCATCTTTCCAGTTTGCGAAGACATGCTGTTGTTGTGATGTTAGCTATAGTAGTGGGAGAGGTTTGAGTATCGCAGAATAACACAACTTAGCTTATTTTAGTTATATTACTTGCTGTGTCATTGTTCGCTCTATATCATGATATTGGATTTCTCCAGAACCGCAGATCCCATTGTAAAGTGTTGCAGTGTGTGTTGGTCATCCAGTTTTCCGCTCCACTAACGTTAGTCTGTTGGAGATGGGGTACAAAGTATTCACAAAATATCCCACCATTGTCTTGCAATGCTCATTATTAAGTTATTAAATCTAAAATGCACTGCTGTGTGTCCTTGATGTTGCTTTTTGGGATGGAAACAAATGTGCTGGTGCTCCATTCCTCATCATCAAGCAGTTGTAAAAGGAAGGAGATGGAGGGGAAATTCTGAAAGGCAGAAATGTCAGCACTTAAAGCAATCGTTGAGTCATTGGCATTGATCAGCATCCCTACCAAACATTGCAGACCGTTGCAGGTCTATTATGGCAATTTTTTTGTGCATCAGAGAGTTAAAATCTCAGTTAATGCACTTTTAATAAACCCTGTGACACAAACATGGCCAAATTCAGAACTGACAGACCACAGTGTTAGGCCAAACCAAAATGCCTAATTGTGAGTTCCATAGAAAGTCAGCAACACTGAATTGTCTCAAAATGTACGACTGGATGAATGCATTTTTAAAAGCCATTTCAAAAAGCTGTCCCCACAACAACTCATTTTGAGGCAGCAGTCTGTGGGCACATCCGCTGTGTTGGCCAGACAAATGTGGTCCTGAGAGAGTTCTGTTTTTTCTCCTCCTTCCTCCTCTTTTGTCAGTGTTATCAGTGATGTTGGACAAATTGTTTCATCTTTTCTATCCTTAAAGAAGATACTGCTGTGTATCAGTGTATTCCAGACACCAAGTTGTTAGACTTTTTTCCTCAATAATATGCTTGTTAAGTGTATCTTCTCTCTTGTTTTCCTCCCCTCACTCTCTTTTTTCCCCACGGTGGCTTGTAAGCACACAACACAATGCTGTGAATGGATGCTCAATGTTCCAAGTTAATGTACTTAATTAGAGGTTCAGTTTTGCATGTCTGGCTTAATTTAACGGGCAGGAAAGCCTTGGGACAATTTTTCTGACATTTCAAGAATGGCAGGCCGGCATAGGAGGCTTACATTTATGTGAAGCCATGGAGAGACAGAGAGAAGGGGTTTGGGAGAGGCCATGGCTTACTCTGCCTGTTAATGATGGCATAGGGCCTTAGGAGACAGCATGCAGATGGACCCAGGGAGCACACAGCTGGAGTGGGGTGGAGGCATTGTAAGATAACGGGCAGTCATGAGGGGGGTCACATCTCTCTCATATGTGACAGCAGCAGCCACATATACAGTGCTTCCTTTTGGTTTTCTATTTCCACTGAGCATGCAACTTTTTTCCCTCTTTTCACAAATGCACTACAAGATGGACACATACTATAAGAAATGCCATTTATCATACTGCATGTACTACACACATATACACAGGTAAAAGATAAGGCTTTTTAAATATTAGATGAATTGACTCTGTGTTTCTTATTGGGCACATTTGGCACTGTAAGTTATGCAGCGTTAAAATATCACTGTAGTAGCAGTTGATCTTCCTGCCTCACTGAAAGCAGGTTTGAACTAAAGTAAACAACAGGGATATTTGTGAATGCCCACGGTCTTTTGAAGTGTTGGAAAGCTTTACAGAACCTTTCTGATTAATGAGAAAACAATGTGTTTCCTCTTTCTTGCAGTATTGGGATTAATCAATTAATTGTAAAATGTTGATCCTGAAAAACATACTAGTTTTTTTAACTGATATAACAGCAGCTGACATGTCAGCCCAGGTATTACTGTATACAGTCCATGCCGCTGGGGATATGTCATTATTAATACAAATGAACCAGACTCATTGTAGCTGTGAAAAATTTGCAATAAATCACTGTAGTGACCACGAGGCAAGAAGATTGGACTGGAAAGGGAAAAATAATGGTTGCAGTCAATACAGAAAAAGGTCATGTTAACAAATTGACAAACCTTACTGGATAAAGACAAGAAGAGTTACTTAATGGCTTACACATGGCGCTGACTTACAAAGGAGAACCTGCTCATTATTTCCAGTGAAGGCAAAAGGTTATTATATGTCCTCCAGACTGACCAACCCCTCTACCAATTTCCTGTGATGTATTATATTTTTTAAGGAGATACCATCCCATGTTTATTTTAGAATCTCAATTACTGTTTTTTTTACCTGTGCCTTTCTTCCAGGCTGTATTACTTATGTGTTTTGTATATTATTATGGGATGTTCAATATAATGTTGAAAAAAATTTTTTTTAATTATATTTTCTATGTCTCATTGCTGCAGTTTGTGGAGTTGAAATGAACCCTGTAAAACACCTTTTTTTTTTTTATCATTATATTGAAGAAGGATACCTGACACCCTGTTCTAGATGCTGCACATATCCAAGGCACCTTCAGCTGGCGGTCTATTTAACCTATTAAACAGACCGCCAGCTGAAGGTGCCTGTCAGTACTCGGCCTTCTGGTTCGCTCCGTGCTGCCGTGCTTGTTTGCTAAACTCTGCTGAAACCTTTATAAGTTACAGTAGCTCCTGTTGCTGCTCATGAAGCTTCCCGTAAACAAGCCGGGTACCTACATTCCCATAATGGAGTTATGTAAACTGAGGTTCAGGAACAGGACCATGCCTCTCTCACTTATTCTACCACCTGCGCTTCATTCAATTCCTCCAATCAACCACCCGTACTTCACTCATTCCATCCACCTGTGCCTTCCAAATCCAGTCACATGCACTCACGTATATAAGCTGTCTAACCCGTTTTCTCTCCCATTTACCGTCAGTTCAGACTCAGACACACACTAAAGTGCTTGCTTACCTTAAACACAGATCACGAACCGATTCTCAGCACCTCCAACCGGGATCAGGGCACTTGGGGCACCCAGGGCTGTAGTGCCAACTCCGGACCCCGTGTATAGACATTCTCCACGTGCCCCCCGCTCCTCCAGCCGTCATGCCAGTATCTCCGTTTTCCACTCTCACATAACGGCCCTGCATAGTTAACACCAGAACCTGCCACCCCTATGACCCCATCCTTAGTCCCATATTCCAAGCACCATGCAACCCACCAACATGACACCAACCTCAGCCTTCTTGCCGGCCAACGCTCGTTTGGCCAGTCTGTCATTGCCTATACACACGTTCTTTGAGCATTCTTAGGATGGTCTACTTCACTCAGTCTTCAAACATTATTTCTCTCCATGCAACCACGTTCCAATAACATAAAGCTTCCAAAACACTGGAATATTGAAAAAAAAAAAAACAGTCAATATCCTCACAACCAAAAGCTCTCCCATGCTTACAGGCCACAGCTTGAGAACAGAACACCCTACAAGGATTTTAGTGGGCTCTTTCTATTCACATCGAAGAGATGAATCGATTGATATGCCGCATGTCTGCGTAGCTACGAGTCGCCAAAGCAAACTGTTCTCTACTTCAATCAGCCGACCTCACCAAGATGGGGGCCCACCAGATGTTCCCCGTTGACACAAAGGACCGCCGTTTTTGGACGGAAAACAGCTAGAACACCGAATATCGATTACCTGCCCGGTATTGGGCAGGTCCAGTACCAAGAGGTTAATCCACTCCCTTTCAAGCCTCCTTCCCAAGCTCACATTTCTCCGTACATCCCAAACTATCTCCCTTGTCGCACTGTTATACCAAGCACCTATTTCTCTCTCTCTCTCCATTGGACACCTAAACATCCACATCCGCATCATCCCACAAGGCCGATCCACTCTTTCCCACTTACCGCTACTATCCGCTGCAGCGCAGTCTGTCCACAATCACATGGTACCCATCCTGGCACACACAAACAACCACACACTACATCACCAGACCGCCGGTCAGGCAGAGCCGTCTCACACTCCTGGTCGCCATCTATGCCTATCCCATAATTCAAGATTCTTCGGACCCGTACTCCGGTCACTCATTCCGAATTCTCATCCGTCTCTCTTCCCATGCCTACCATAGTTACATCTGCAACAACCATACAGACGTATGTTCAATCCATCATTCTTTTGGGGATTCATAAGACCAAGGTGCTTATCGAGACAAGCCCCCACCCTGAATCTCGACCGCTCGGGTTCCTAGCCGCTCCGGCCACCAAACCCTAAACAACCTCCCTGACCCCTTCATCCCTCTTCTCGACCCCTTCATCCCTCCATCCTCGACCCCTTCATCCCTCTTCTCCCGACCCCTTCATCCTCGACCCCTTCATCCTTCAATCCTTGACCCCTTCTCCCCTCGAACCCGTTCATCTTTCTCCCCTCGACCCCGTTCATACCTCTTCTCTCGACCCCTGTTCATCCCCCTCCACTCTCGACCCCTCCTTTTGTAACTATTCATCATAATAAACCACTATAAAATCTAACATTGGCGTGGTCTTTGTTAGTGAAAGTTAGCTTTGGGGAGGATTTGTGGAGGAACTAATGTTAATCAAGATTAAACCTTCTGCCACTCCTTTCAGCTTTTTCTGCTGTGAAGTTTAACATTGCTGGTGTTTGGACCACCTCACTACACCCTGAAGTTTTGCTTTCTGCTGGGATACAGACGATCCTTACTTCATTTCAACAAGGTAGGTTTGCTGCCTGTGCTAATATACATATTGTGAGTTCATGCCTTGGCTGTGTTGGTGCTCTTATGCTGTTTGGAGAATGTCTTGTCGGCAGAATGTTTCTACCTCTTGCTAGCTAAGTTAGGCTACCTGTTTTCAGTGTTTGCATTGCAAAGTACTTTCTCGTAGTGGCGGGGCTTTTGCAGTACAGTGCTTTCATGCTGTTTGTTTGTGTAGTGGTGAAATATGAATAGTCATGTTTGTATAATGATGTTATGGGTTGCTGCGTTTGTTTTGTTTTTATCAGGTGTATTGTATGTAGGTCGTTGAGTTTAACATTTCTGTTGTCTTGCACAAAGCCATTTCTTCTCTGCAATATGTGGCTTTCTCAAAAATTCAACCTGGCTTTTGTCACAAACAGAATTGGGAACCACAACCAGATTTTCTACTCACTCTTCAGCCACATTACAGCAACATTTCAACTCAAAGCACTTGGTTTATATGACGGCTTGCTTTTTTTATTCTTCACGTCATAATTCTAATGCTGTGTTCCAGGCAACTGGGAACTAGAAAATTCCGACCTCCAACTAGAAAAAGTACTGTGGAATGCCACTTGAAGTCCGATATCCTACAAAAAATTATGTTCCCCATCTTCACCAGTAGCAGCTGAATGACATCACACAACAATGGCAGCTGCCATGGAAGCACACATTGTATATGGTAAACCATAAAGTACAAGGCAACATAAAGTATATTTCCATGTATTTCAGTTAAAATAATCCATGCTATCATATAGTAAAACCTGTTCTGCATATAAACTGATAATAAATATGTTGCAAATGTTATTAGGTAGCTGATTACAGGACAGAATATCTGAAGGTCATCTTCTCTACGCAATAGTTATTCAGTAAAATGTTAAAAACGCCAAAACACTTGAATACATTACAAAGTATAATCTACAACATTTACTGACTTTTGAGGATTACCACTTCAGTCACTTGTTTTTATTAAAACGGCAATTTTAATTAACACCAAGGGCACTGCTGAGGGTACAACTGGGTGTACACTTGACAAAGAGATTGTGACGGTCCGTCATGTTTTTCGTTCACTTTCACAATCATGGACCAGCATTTACCTGGAATGCTTTCAGGTTAGAAGTCGGATATTTCAACTTTCTCAATTTCCCAGTTCCGAACAATCTGGAACGCGGCATTAACTCAGCAACACTCATTGCCAATCGTAAAATATACTGCTTTTTAAAGAAGACATTCTCTGCTATACGTCATTAATTCTGCTCATGCCATGTGTAATCATGTGCTGCATAGCTGACATGTCTTACCCTGCTGCTGGATAGCAGGTGCATTGCTGGGTTTAGATATATCTCAATTCACTGGATAGTAAATGTTCTGTAATGGTCAGAGGTGCTTTACTGAGTCATATGGCTTAGTAGATGCTGCTTAATAGTTGGCATCCTGTGCTGTAGTCTGATTATGGGAGTTTAGTTTATGACCATCCCTCTTCAGTCGCTGCTGTGCTGAGCTTTGTGTACACGTTTGCTGAGAGTGATAGTTTCAGAACCCAGATGTTATTTATCAACTCTACCATACTCTGTATTCACATAATCTATTAACTGATAGGGGTGGAGGAAAAAATAGATACAGCATAGTATCATGATATTTGCCATGGCAATACTGTATCGATACACGGATGCCAAGTATCGATATTTTATTATAGAAATTGCAGATGGGAGTGTTAACTTTTTGGTACTACAATAATAACATCTATTGCTTTTTTAGTCCACTAGAAAACTTAACAGGACCATATAGAGGACTGAAAAAGTGGTATGAACAAACAGAGAAATGTATCTTTTTAGATAAACAGTTGTTGACAAAGTTTGACTTTAGGGACCTAATTGGAAGTTGGAAAAACGTAATAAATTGCAATATATCGCAATAAAATCGAATTGCAACATAAATATCGTGATAATATCGTATCATCTCTCTCTGGTGATTCCCACCCCTATTAACTGAAATGTACTAACTGAAATGGGTGAGACATGATGGATTGCTATTAATAGGACTATTTTTTGTCTTTTGAGCTAAAAACTGTGACATTTTAACTTCTTATTGCTACCTTGGTGACTTTACCTTGGCTTCATGGTGGTGTGTGTCAAAACAAGTCTATAATTGTAGAAGACAGAGCTGACAGAAATAAAGCACTGAGTGGAGGATTTCCAGCCCATGTTTAATATTGGCTCTGGTTACATTTGCCATGTGAACGCATGTGAATTTTATAATCACATTATGACACACTGGACGCACAGGAATCTGATTTTACTCACATTGCTATTTGGATGGTTTAAATCAATTTTGGCAACCGTTGTGACAGACACACAATGCACATACCAAAATACTTAAAAGGATGTTTAATGTGTGAAGCTGTCACAACAATATGATCTTGACATGATTGACAGTAGCCATTGCTTTGACAAAGAGATCAGCATCCTGAATTGTCCAGTGCCCATATAACCATAAATTACAATTGTTAATTTGTTAATCTTAAGAGCAGTTTTAAAATGAATTGTAAATTCTGACACATTCTCCGATGGTGTGAATGACTAGACTTCCAGTCTTCAGTGTGATGTCTCACTAGTATGATGACTTATTTAAATGTTAAATCTTTTTTTGTAGCTCCCATGAAACTTTTGGTAATGTGTCCTCTGGAATCTGAAAAAGGAGAGTGTTTACTCTGTATCCCTGCTACACAGCGGTATTTGAACAACAAGGTCAATCCTCATTTACATTTTGTCTCACACTAAGTAGTTCATTAATATTGTTACCATGTCACCCAAACCAAATCTAGTAAGTGTGGGTGTTGCACTGCATTTCTTATTTACTGTGTAATATCTGATCCATTTTTAAGTGCATTTTTAATCCAAAATTGTCAAGCAGTGGGGTTTATTATGATTTTTAGATGTTCTAAGTCACAACTTGCATCCTAGTTAAAGACAGCTACTATGCACTTATTACATGCACCTTCATTTTAATTACTTTGGTTTTATGGTGCCAAAACCATCAAATAGGTTGTTATTACAGGAGTGAAATGAGGAGAGATTAATCTTTCAATGTTCCAGCCCACTCTGGGTTTTCACCTATGTTATATTTTAGCAATGGGGCACAGACAGATCCCAAATAAATATTTTACACCTATAAATAATTCTATTTATTTCTTCTGCCTGTGAGGAGCTGGTACTACCTGCTTTGCAAGCTCTGCAGCCCTCTGTCACGCATCCTGAATAGTATGTGCGACACCTCGGATTGCATCTCCAGTTTAGAGCGCAAAGTCAACAATGAAAAACAGACAGCTTATTCTGCAGTAAAACAATGGAATAGGCTATATATTGATCTGAGAGTGTTTTCTGTTGTTTATTTTGTTTCATTTTCCATAATGTGCCATAATTATAGTAGTTTATTAGTATGACCAGTAATTTAAATGTGAAAAATTCCTGAATTAATTTGGCATGGTAATGAATTATTGAGGAATACAGGACAAGGTTTACTTTTAGGGCTTTCTTTGATATTCTGTTCATCAGTTAGACTTTTGTTTTCTCCTGCAGTATGTTTAAGATTTTCACGTGGGCAATGTGGGCAATGTTTTTGGTGTGCCTCAGGGAGCCACTTTAGTCCCACTCTCTCTTTGTGGTTGTTGATACACATGAGGCAGTTTGTAAAGATTAAGACCATTATTCACTTGTGTTGTGGTGCACAGAGTGTGTTCCATTTACTGTATCTTACCCCTAGCTAGAGCATAGTAAAATGGTGTACTTACTTTTCTCATAAGAGATGAAAGAAATTGAATTTGAATTTTATTTGTTTAAAATCAAGTGTATGAAAGGAAAGTCAAAATGAGAAATTCTTTGCTCAGCCAGAAATTATACTTAGTGTCTCTCTATAACAATGACGACAATGTTGATTGACCAAAATTAATAGTAACAATTATGACAATAATGACAGTAACAATTATTATAATAATTACAACAAAAATAATGGCCACAATAATAACGACAACAACAATAATTGCAACGACAATCACAGTGTCCGTAAAGAGCAATAGAACTGCGAGTGTAGAGAGAGAGGGCAGCTTTTACTTTGGTAGTGAGACTGCTGATTAGCCGAGGGACGTGAGGTGGAGGCCAAGGAAGAGCAGACATCGGGCACCGCCTTCCCCTAATTTGCCTCACCTGAGAGGGGGCGAGAGAAAGGAAGCTCCTCCCAGCGGGGGCGCCTCTCATGATAAGATGAGTTTATATCTGCTTCAGTGTTGAATGTATTACAGGAGCTCAATTCTTTAGGGAAAATGTAAGATGCGGGTGATGCCCTTTATTAACAATGAAACTCTTAGCATGTCACCTGCCTGGAGGTTCTTGCCCCTCCCAAACTCGCGTGTCGGCGGGGGAGGAGGCTGAGGGCCTGGGGTGGCTGGCAGCCACAGGTGGGCAGTTATGGGGACGCCTCCTGGTGGCGACGCTGAAGCTGCTGCTGTCGAGGTGGAGGCTGCTGGAAGCTTAGGTAGGAACCCCACTGCTTATGCTTTATTTGCCTTTGATCATCATCTGGAAGTCCAGGTTGAAGAGAGAGTTGGTGGAGATCGGCATGTTCAGAAGTTGCCACTGCTTTTACTCTTTCTGGAGTTGTCCAGCCAGAGGTTCCTGTGTGGGGCACCTGAGTGGCACAAATGGAGCGGCCTGATACATCCGGAGGGCAGGTCATCGAGTGTGTAGTGGTACATTAGCAGCTCCTTTTCGAAAAGTATGGTCGGGTCCTCGTATTCGTTCCAGTGCTTGGAGCATTGCTGAGCCTCCTCCAATGGCACAGGCTGGCTTGAAGGGAGTGAACTAACTCAGTGAACTAACACCGTTTTTTTCGTGCTCCTCCTGGGGGAGCAAGATGCAGGCAGGACAGGAATTGGCCTCGCCAGCAGTGAAAAGCAGATGGCACAAAACATGCTGGTGGTCAGACATTACTTGATCACACTGGATGGTGTCTGGGGATTGCAAGTGTAGAGCTGTTCTGTAAGGTGGCTGAGTGAAAAAGGGAGCTGAACAGTGGGTGTGCTGATGCTTTATAGTCTTGTGAGTTGTTGTTATCTCCTGATTGGGCTGTTAGTGCAAAGATCTGTTTCAGGGTGCTGAGGCGGAGCCTCGATGGGGTAAAGCAATAGTGAAGCCTATTCGTGTGCCACGCTCAAAATGGAATGACAGCAAAAGAGTGATGGCAAATATAATTTGTGTTCAAAATATAATCCCTACGCAAGGAATGAAAACAACAACAAAAAAAAAGATGTCACATGAAAGCAGATCTGTTATAATGAACTGATCAAGTCAGCAGCAGGCAGGTTACTCTGGGGTCTAGGAGCCCTGATGTCAAAGGTACTATCACACCTAATTTTTAATCCACAATTTGAAATAGTCAATAGAATCCTGCCCAAGAACATCAGAGACCTGATAGACCGCACCTTCAAAATAATCAAAAAAATCCATTCTCAACATGTTTTTTCATCATTTTTCTTTTAATTCTGCAGATACCGGAGTATAAAATAATCCAACTGAGATCCATCATATTTTGAAACTTGTGGCTGAACATCATACAAGATATTCCATTGAGATTTTTTACAAGACTTCACAAGACAAGTTCTGAGAAGTCTGACTGTACACACATGATCATGCACTTCTATTTTAATCATAAATCTTGAACACAATACACTTACACTGTGTGATACTAAACTAGTTCAGAAAATAGGACACATTTCAGTTGTTTTCTAGTATATTATGTGAAAACATAAAAGCAATTTTCAAATAATTTCCTTAAAGCCCTTTTGTGAATATAATATCATATAATATATTGAATTTCACGTCTACATTGTTAAAGAGAAAATATCTATGTGTATTGAGCCTTGTAAAATTATATAATTCAATGTCTCTCTGCAACAGAACTACTCTGCGACAATGTTTTGTAGTATGTAAGACACTGTTGTTGTAAACCTCACAGAGCAGGCTGCCATCTCTCCTATTCTGTCCTCAGAGATGTGTCATGGGAAAAGACAGTACAGCCCTCCTGTTTTTATTTTAGCTTTGATTTCAGTTCGACTCGAGGTTCTTCATGTGCAGAATTCCTTGGCCTATAGGGCATCTGAGAGATGAAAGAGAATATAGCTTTGTAATGTGTCTGAAGTGGATTACAAAATATACTGGAAAGTAATCTGAATGAAGAAGGTTAATCTGCAACTGAGCAGATGATATCTTGCTTATCATTCCTCTAATCAGACAGCTTTCTGTAGATATAGGAAGGGATCCAAGTGATGTCATTGTCACCATCACTTAAAAAATGGATCACACATTTACAGATAGCACTGTTAATAGCACCAACCCTCAAATTGCAAGTTAAGTATTAAAGCTGCAACTGTCTTTTTATTTCTCACTAACTGATGTTCAGAAATAAGTCTGTGTCTGAGAAAACAGGAATGAAATGCCAGTATATACCCCTCCATAAACAACTACTATTGTCTAGCTAATTACAGTAGTTTTGCTACAACCTTCAGAACTAAACATATATATTTAACTTTCATTGCCTTCAGCAGGCAGTGATAAGCTGTACTGAAATAGATGGCCTACACCTACAGACAGTAAATGCTCCTTGTCATCACTTGTGGCTCTGTTTAATGCAGTAGATGGCGGATGTAGCAGACCTCGGCTACGTAAAATTTTAATACAGTTATGGAAATTAATATTTCCGGGAATATTAATTTATACCTCGAAATTAGGAGCACCACCTAAAGATTTGCTTGTCCGCCCAAGGCTTTAGGTCCTTGAGTATAGCCTGAGAATTATACGAAGTTCGGTTAATTCATTAGTTGTTATTCTGAAATCGTAAGGTCAATCAGTCAGTCTCAGATCTGAGCGTAAGTTCTATGTATAGGGACTCTAGATTCTGAATAACACACACACATACATCGCTGTGCTCAAGGTGAATTTATTAACTAACAAAAGAGGGTACAATTGTGGGTAGATGTGGTGATATTACAGGGATAACAGTTAATGACAACAAGGAGGTACTAACACAGGGTAGCCTATGTAAGGTTCGATTGAATTTCAGTTTATATTGTAGAGGGAGAGAATTCTACGAGTATGAGGGAACAAATGACCGAAATTGGGTTGCAGATTTAGTTTGACTAATCTAAGGGTTATTAACTGTGGATGGAGCCCATAGAACACCAACGAGTCACAGAGTGTTGTTTGTTTTGGCCTACCGTTGCCGCAGGTCCCGTGGTGAGGCTCGACTGCCGGTTGGCTCGGGAAATCGGTTCTGGCCCGACCCCAGTGGCGTTTTCGAGATGGATTGAAACCGGTGGATTGGGTCCGGAGTCCTCTTGTGGGAAGCACTTGCAGCAACAAGGCTTTTGCTCTGATCTCAGTTCGTTTGGTGTCGCTATAGGGCCCACTCAGGGTTCTGTCGTCAGAGCCGTGGTTTCATTTATTCAAGGCCATAAATGAAGGCTTCTGAGTTTCTGGTCCAAAGTTGCTCACAACGGTCGGATGAGGTTGCAACAACAAAATCAAATAAACGCACACATTCACCGTAGGTTCGCGAGGCCTCGGGAATATAGGCTATTTAATGTTGCTAAGGTTAAACAGGCAGCTCCAAACCGAATTAAAAAAATCAAATCTCCCGCTAAGAAGTTTGAGATTCAGGGTCGTAGCTTTCTTTTAAGTACGAAACGAAAATCGGAATTTCAAAAGTAAAGGAAGTTAAGAGAACGTATATGTTTAGTTTCAAGAAAGTTTAAAAAAAAAGAGTTTTCTTTGAAGAGGAAGAAGAAGCTGGAACAAAAGACAGCAGGGCCTTTTTATTGATCCCGCTAGGTAGTGACGTCAATGTTGGGGATGGTCTCCCAACATTGCTAAGGTGTTAACTTTTTGGGATAAAGAAATATACATTGCGCGTATTTCCCTTTGATCTCTCTCTCCACAATATCGACATTTGGAAAAATACTTAGTTCTAAACATTCGGATAAAGACAGTTAAAACAAGGCTAAACACTATGGAAAAAGGTTATAATGGTTATATAAAACGTAACAACGCTTGATTACCTGTCCTCAGTATACTTGCTGGTTACTGGTTTTAACTCATGAGACAATTTAGATGTAAGCATGACAGTAAAATTTTGTTTATGCAATTACATGGTGATAGTTAGGCCTACTTAGCAATTCTGTCAGTGTAAACCGAGTTTTAAACACTTGCGTGTTATACCTTTCTTGTCCGCTTGGTGGCGCTCGGGTCACACAAGAAAAGAGTAGACATTCCACTTTAACTGAGAGGCTGGTGATGCCTATGAGCGTTTCCATGGATAATTTAGTAAGAAATTGTATATGAAACATTTAACTAAAGCATTAGTTAGCATTGAATAGACAGTGATTACTAGGGAGTAACAGGAATGACTTAAGACAACACAGAAAGAGGTTAGAAAACTAGTTCAAGATTGCTTTCTTATGGGTCTGCTAGTCTTCAAACATCACTAAAGGATAACAACAGGGTTATTACTTACTAAACTCAGAGGCAAACACCGCTGCTCACTTAGCAAGGTTATTATTTAAACAGAATAAACACAGTTATAATGGAACTTGCTTGGTTCGCGGAAACAGGGGTTTTTATGGTCTCTCTTTTCTGCATTCCTGGCTTTTCGCACAGGTTATCAGAGAATGAAATGGTGGTTTATGGCTCAGCCGTTCTGTGGAGAGAAAAGAGTCAGGTTGAGGCTGGAGGTGACCTGCTGGAGGGAGAAGGGGTCAGATCGCCCCTTTTCCTGTCCTGTGGACTGTCTTTAGTGACACCTTTATGGCTAGAAAGGTTCACTAAGGCTCTTTGAATACACAATCCTTAAGCGATTCATTGTCTGATTGAGTCTCTTTCGGTCCTTACCAACACCAGGCGATGTCTCTGGGTTTTACATGTGAAAAGGTCAACTCTCGGGGAGGGAAACTT
>NC_060166.1:32425744-32428081 GCF_021292245.1 Micropterus dolomieu
AACACAGAAGGAGGTTAGAAAACTAGTTCAAGATTACTTTCTTATGGGTCTGCTAGTCTTCAAACATCACTAAAGGATAATAACAGGGTTATTACTTACTAAACTCAGAGGCAAACACCGCTGCTCACTTAGCAAGGTTATTATTTAAACAGAATAAACACAGTTATAATGGAACTTGCTTGGTTCGAGAAACAGGGGTTTTTATGGTCTCTCTTCTCTGCATTCCTGGCTTATCGCACAGGTTATCAGAGAATGAAATGGTGGTTTATGGCTCAGCCGTTCTGTGGAGAGAAAAGAGTCAGGTTGAGGCTGGAGCTGACCTGCTAAAGGAAGAAGGGGTCAGATCGCCCCTTTTCCTGTCCTGTGGACTGTCTTTAGTGACACCTTTACGGCTAGAAAGGTTCACTAAGGCTCTTTGAATACACAATCCTTAAGCGATTCATTGTCTGATTGAGTCTCTTTCGGTCCTTACCAACACCAGGCGATGTCTCTGGGTTTTACATGTGAAAAGGTCAACTCTCGGGGAGGGAAACTTCCCTCCCTCTTTTGACACCATCTGACCTTCTTTGAAGTGCGTCTGGTTGAGTTCACAACACGGAGCATAACAACATCAAGTTTAATTTCACTGGCCAGTAATCCCCCAGACTGTATGAGCTATTGGTAGTGTATGGCATGAATCCAGTTTTTGTTTTTTGTTTGGATATGCAGAGGCTGCACAGAGTTTAACATTATCAGACTCAATGCTTTTTTTTGTTATTTACACAAAATAAAGCACAAAATAATATGTTATATGTTAAATGTGATAATAACATGTGATATTGTTGGTGGCAATTTCCACCTGACCATAACTTACCCTCACAATATATGACATAGAAATTTGTACTTTTGTACACTTAAGTGCAAGATTCCACAAATTACATTTCCAGTACTACACACACACACACACACACACGTGTAATATCTGTAATTTCAGCTTATTGAGTTGTTTGACTAGAAAGAATCACAAGAACTTAAATAAATAAAAAAGAAAAATTCTTTCACCATTTACACAGAAATGGATTCTTACTTATTAACAAAACACAACAAATATAAAACACAAAAGCAGCTCATTTATAAATTACATTTAGTGGAGAATACAACCTGTGTGGAAAAATAAAGCCCCACCTGAAGAAATATTTGAAATGTATTCATTTCAAATATTTCGCTGGATCCTTATCCAGTCTAGTTTTTTTAAGCCACAGTTCCTGTGATTTTGTAAAAGGAAGTGTAGTTACACTGTACATTGACAGCTGAGGGTCACAAAGAATTGTAAGCTCTGACAAGCATCTTGGTAAATGAGCAATGAACACCAACATCATGAAGTGCAGTCTTGATGTTCAAGGTGATTGTATTGCAGCTAAAAAGAGTGTAAATGTGAATGTTAATCACACATCTCTTGACATTAACCATTTCTCAGAAGCGTAGTATTGAGGTAATCACACATGCATTTGCTATTCCTAAATCTATCTCCCTGGTTGAAAGCACATAACTATGTGCTGGTCCTGTGTTTTGATACCTAAGGAGCTGTCCTTGGTTCTGAAATCCTGTGTTGAACTTCCTGCCATTGCTGTATTGGTTTTGTCAAGTGTCTTAATTAACCATACAAAGCGTCATTATGGTAAAGTGTCAAAAACATTTTTTGAATATAGAGTTTAAATTGAAAAATAGCTGCCATTCTGTACACAATTTGTGGATAAAGTCTTTTAAAATAGCAAAGATTTGTTATTACAACTATTACAAAATATGCATTCCTATATCACATACAGTATTACATTTTATATTTTATACTTGTAAAATTTTAATTTTTTAAATATGTCTACAGCAGCTACATTCTGCTGTAGATTCAGTTATTAACAGGGCATGAAGACATTTACATCAGTCAAAGCTGCAATGTTTGGTGGATTAATCATTAAGTCAACTGACAGAAAATAAATCAGCAACTGTTTTCATAAGAAGTAATTTTTCATTAAAGAAATGCCAAAAATATTTTATCTAAATGTGGTGATTTATGCCTTTTCTCAGTTTTAGCATATGCCATAGAAAATTGAATATCTTTGGGATTTGGACTGTTGGTTGGATAAAATATAAAAAAAATTCTAGTGGCATTTATGGTATATAGTGTGTGTGTGTGTGTGTGTGTGTGTGTGTGTGTGTGTGTATATGTAAGTGTATGTATGTATGTATGTATATATATGTATGTATGTATGTGTATGTATACATGTGTGTATGTATGTGTATATATATATATATATATATATATATATATATATATATATATATATATATATATATGTGTGT
>NC_060166.1:32431054-32451261 GCF_021292245.1 Micropterus dolomieu
TGGGGGGGGGGGGGGGGGGGGGGGGGGTACAGGAGTTGGCCGAGTGAAATGGAAAGTATTTGAGGACATCTATAGGCTGACGTGTGTAAAGTTTTCTTCCTTTCCAAGTATCAACAGGGATGTTCCCTTTGCATTCAGCTGCCAATTCCACATCTGCGCAGTGTGTACTACAGTCGCTCTCACGCATCATTGGTACATAATGTGTTGAGCAGTAATACTGCAATATTACTTTTCCCAGTAAAGAGTAATGTAACGGATTACTATTTCGGAAACAGTTATATTATTACAGTTACTAATACAAGTAACGCTGCGCTACTGACCACGCTGCAGGTCAGCAGCACCGGACCTTATGATGTTCAAGTCAGCGGTTAGCCAAAAAGCTAAAGGAAGACTGGAGAACGGGGAGAGAGAGGTATTTTCGACAGCTATTGCCATTATTGTGCCACAGTCGAAGATGCAAAGAACATTGTCCTCCATTGTAAACTTTGTGCGACCAGCAAAAAGTTTTTGACCGCGAACAGTTCTACATTAGGCTAATTGAAGCATCAGCTAAAGCAACACAGCAATGTGAAACTCAGAAAGAAACTCCGGCCGCTGCTGCCAGTGATGCTTCTACTTATTGGGAGAGGGCGTTCTATCACCCAGTAATAAGTAGGCTAGCTAATATTACTTTTTTTAAGGAGTATATGCTGAGTAACTAGGAGGAAATAAGTATATTATTTCTGAATAACTTGCCCAACACACTGAGTTGACAATAAGGATTGGATAAATTGGGTATGTTTTGATTATTGCTTGTTATAGGCTATCTAATGTTTACTTTGACTTTGTTGTCGATTGATCACTCATGTAGCCTATATAGCCTACACTTTGCTGTATGAATGGTTCCTTTTTAAGTCGTCCTTATGTTAAAGGTTTTGGCTAGTTATAAAAAAAAATTCTTGTGAATGGTTGTGATGGGGTTTATAGAAGGACTTTTCAGACGGCTTTGATCCGCGTGGTCGCTCTGCACTCCTCATCAACAGACAGGCAAACAAGCGCTCCACCAGGTAACCATGGCAACGGCTTCTGTGTAACTGGCGCGATCCCGTGAAACTGTCGCGGTCGTTCTGTCTCACGCACACGCCCGCTGCCAGAGTTGAAATGTCAAATTTTTTCCTACAGTTTATCAATAGACACAGACTGATCTGGCTGTTTGATATGAGTTTCCTGAATAATATAACTGTTTCTTTAACAGTTAGGCCACTAGGTCTTAAACTGCAGCGACCTTTGCTGCTGTCTCTTATTCATTAAAAATAACCTATTAACTTCTACTGAACTAATTTGAAAGTTAGTAGTTATATTATTTAGTTACAGACTCAATTATTTCATGTTGCATGTTGCACATTTAGCTGTTGAAGTTTGGTAAAAAATGAACACTAATAATTATTATAGAGAGGTGGCGATGACGCAGTGGATTAGACACTTTGATTCCCACTGCAACACATCCACCAAATAAGTTATTGTCATGGGTCCTGCTTTACCATCCATGTTATAATTGAGCCACCGCAAGTTTAATCGGGGTGTCGGGGGTCTCAGTATATTTTCCTGCTTTTTTGTCCTTTGCCAATCACATGCCTGAACTATTGATTATATTTTTATAATGGATCAATCTACTGATTATTTTCTCCATTGATTAAGTCTGAAAATAGGGAGAAATACCATCACAATTACCCAGAGCCCAAAGTGACACCTTCACAAAATGAAATGTTTTACATGAAAAATGACTATTATCAAAATAGCTGATACCCCAGTAATATCCACCCAAGCAAACCTGTCTTTACAAAGGAAACACTGAATCACTGCACATCATATCCTGCGCCGTTTTATGGCTGGAAGAAAAACATTTTGTCTGTTAAATATTTTACCAGGCATTGGCCAGTAGACTAAAAGTACATTTTGGACCTTGCCAGTAACAGTATATAAAGTTATTCTAATGGGTTTTTGTAGTCATGTACAGTTCATGCTTGTCAAAAAGGCGATGAGGTCTGGTATTAATTTGGCCTAGTCTACATATTACAAGTTTACAATAAATTCTTTATTCTAAGGATCGTAAACATTCTTTAAATAATTGTCAAATTAAAAATAAAAATTGGTTGCCCTGTTGACAATTTTGCATTTGTATGCATAATTAATTTGATTGGTTATTGCATCATGATTGTAGTAATATGCATTAATAGGATAAGAATGCACACAGATAGAGACGGAGAGGAGGAGAGGGGAGCTCAGTGCCTCATGGCCTACAGCAGCATAACAAAGGGATGGATTCAGGACTCACCTGAGCCAGCCCTAACTATAAGCCCTATCAAAGAGGAAAGTTTTGAGCCTACTCTCAAATATGGAAATGGGGTCTACCTCCTGAACCCAAACTGGGACCTGGTTCCACAGGAGAGGAGCTTGATAGCTGAGAGCTCTGGCTGCCATTCTACTATTATATTAATATATTGTTGTGTCTTTATTGATCCTAAACATAAAATTACTTCTACATACTAGTGACCGATGGCACGCGCGTGCATGCCAATAAAGAAAAATTGAATTGAATTGTAACCCTGTATTCTGGGAGAGTTAGCGCTCTGGTGTGATAGTAAGGTGCTATGAGCTCTTTAAGATAAGATGGCATCTGACCATTAAGAGCCTTGTGAGCAGAAAGATTTTTAATTGTATTATGGATTTTACAGTGAGCCAGTGCAGAGAAGCTAAAACGGGAGTGATATGATCTGTTTTCCTGGTTCCTGTCAGAACACGTGCCACAGCATTTTGGATCAGCTGTGTGGGTGCTGCTGGTGTATTGTGAATCTGTCCCTGGTTCAGAAACTACACAAGCACCAATCAGTGGACAATCAGTAGAGTTTTTAGTGATGAGTGATCAGTGTTTTAAAAGCTGTTTTCAATGTCAAATTTTCAAAACATGTTTCAATATTTTAAAACTCTTTGACAATATTTTAAGGCTAATGCTGAGTGTCCAGGAGCACACACGTAGTATAAACATTCCCTCACTGGTGAACCAGTAGTCATGTGTTTGCCAACCAGCAATGATTGGTTTGCCAAAGCTGAAAGGGGGAGCAACATAGCAACAGCAGCAGTTTAAGCCTGGATATACTTGCTTTTTAACAATGTGTAGGCGTAGACGATGTTCACATACTTGCCTGCGTAATTTACGTGTACCTGAAGGATTAAACCTGAATCCACTAGGGGGCAGACCAGGACCATCCCTCGCCAACACTTCCTTGACAACCTCCAAATTTGCACATTGTAAACAAACCAAACATAGCGACACTCGAGCAAGTTGTTATTTTAATGAGACATCATAACGATCTTGGTAATTGCGGACCAGCTCCAGGTGTTTTACTGTAAACATCTCACCATAAATCTCCTTTTTTAAGGTCTGTTGCTGACCTTCTTCTTCTTTTGCGTTTAATGACGGTTGGCAAACCAACTGCATACCGCTACCACCTGGGCTGGTGTGTGGACCAGTAGATTGCTGCTGACCTGCCGGTCAGATCGACACTTTATTGAGTTATCTCCGTTTTGTGCATGTACTAAAATGTAACTGAAAACATGACAGACTGCTGATTTGTCAGATAGAATATTCACTATTCACTGCATCATCATTGCGTGCGCCAGACAGCAACAGAAAGTTTTATATTTTACAGTTTTCGTATGGAACTTCATCTCTAAATCCACTTATGAGAAGTTTTGAGATGAGAAATCAGCTGTGTAGATTTCGAATATTGCACAAATCCACAGAGGCAAGTATGATCTGATCTGATCACTTCCTCATTGCAAGAGCCAGGAACTCCTTCCTGGTCCTGGGATCATCAAGAAATGCTTCCAGCATTGCTCCCACCGTTGTAACATTACTGGCGTTCATCTTCTGCACACCTCATCACCATGCACATGTGGCTGAAATGCACAAGGGGATGTTGTTTAAATTACCATAAAACGGTAAAACACATTCATGATCTATTTATTTACCAAAACTTTGTACAAAACTTTATTGACATGGTCGCTAAATCTAGGTGATCTCCAAACTTTTTTCTACACCAGTTTGTGCGCTACTGAAGGTTTTGTGGCTGCATTTTCATATTCATCTCAAGCTTTTTAAGTGGTAATACAAGAGACATGGCACAGCAAAGGCTTAGTACTAACACAGCCTCAATCACCACTGCTACTCCTTCAGTCTCCAACGCCTCAGAGATGGCGGAAGCTATCTGTTTGGTTAGATGCTCCTGAACTATGGAGAAAGTTACACATGTCACACAGGAATATAAAGAAATGAAAAGATGGAAAAACTAAAAATGAGAGTATGACAATTTTGTTTTTTACCTTGAAGCCTCCTGCTGTAGATCTCAACAATTCTGAAATTACCATATACAAAAATTAAGAGAATGAAACTGTTTTCTTTCAGTGTGTGTTTGTCTGTAGTATTGTTTTTTTATTCATTTACCTTGTGAGCTTGCTGAGACCAACCACTTTCTTGTTTGGGAAGTATGGTATGTGAGCCTGGAACATATTAAACAAATCATGTAGTTGTTAAAATTAAGTATATCAGTGTATATGCATGTGCACGTCCCAGGAAACTCAACAAATGTAACCTATTGGCCTCAAGTGAAGATTCCAACGATGGTCGCTCAGTCTTGGCCTCGGGTAGTCCAAACGACCATAAAGACTGTCGTTGCAACAGCCAGGAACACTAACGAACTAACGGTATCGACGATCCTGGCAAACGTCCCCACTGAGGTTAAATAGCTTAGTTTCCCTACCAGTCAGTCAGAACTGAAGAAGTCCCTTGGATGAGGGACGAAATGTCTTCTAGTATCTTCAGCCAAGTCCAGTTGCCCTTGACTTTAACCTTCTTTGGATAACTATGACCTGGATTACTGAGAATCTTCACAGACAAGGAATAGGAAGGAAAGTATAATGCCCAAGTCTAGAAAAAAAGGCATGGAAAATACTAGAGCTATTAATACTAGAATTGTCCAGGCCAATATCGACCAACATCAGCTTAATGCAGATATCCCAGATATCAGAGTTAATGTTGGCTGATAAGTGAAAAGAGGATGTGTTTGTCTGTGTATGTATATATGTATAATGTATATGTATATAATGTGTGTGTGTGTGTGTGTGTGTATGTGTATATGTATATAATGTGTGTGTGTGTGTGTGTGTATGTGTATATGTATATATGTGTATATGTGTATATATATATATATGTATATATGTGTATGTGTGTATATATATATGTATATGTATATATATATATATATATAATATATGTATATGTGTGTGTATATATATATATATATATATATATATATATATATATATATATGTATATATATATATATATATATGTGTGTATGTATGTATGTATGTATGTATGTATGTGTATGTATGTATGTATGTATGTATGAGTATGTATGTATGTATGTATGTGTGTGTACATATATATACGTATATACATAGTTCCACGGAAAGCAACATGAAAACCAGTTTCCCCACATCCAACCTACTACTCTGGTTATTGAATTCACTTCAAATGAAGCTTAATGTTCACACTTTTTCTCCCGACTGTCCCTCTATATTACAACATGAGTCCAACATCGTCCCAGTTTGTGGGAGTACAATAGATGCTAGCCACATTAGCCCCACAACATGCTTACATCAAATGGCAAAACTTACAGCTTTTGAAGTTGGAAGTGATCCATGCATAATAATATAAAGTTAAAATAAAAATAAAACAAATAAAGTTAATCCACTTGGTCTTCACTTCCTTGGATGGTGAGAGTAATACTGTATATAATGTATACTATAATACATTATTATAGCACTATAGGTTACTCCTACTATCCAGTATTGCCTTGACTATTGTTACAATGTCAGTGTATCTATATTCAGTGGCTGTTGTCCCCTCATCCTGTTGATTCCTATGTGAGGACTGTCCACGTGAAAGTTTTTGTCTCTTTGCCAGAACCAATCTTGTAACTGTTGACAATGACAATGGCTTCACTGTCTGCTTGGCTGAATGCTATGATTAGTAGACTCATTATATTGTCATGCTCTGATGCTCTTTTTCTCCCCATCTGCTAGCGCACAAAGTACTTTACTGACAGAAAGACTCACAACTTAACAGGCCTTGTTGGCACTCTTAAACTTTGCCAAGATGTAAGCACCAAGAAAAGGAAAAAGGGAATCGCAATTAAAAATTTCTGGGTTTTCATCTGAGGAAATCCCCCACAAAAAAGCCTTCACTGAATGCATCTTGAAAAACTGTTCATGACCACCATCCTGCAATCACAGTGTATAAACCAACTGAATAAAACAACAAAATTAAGGAACCGAGAAAATTATAGACAGCCTGCAATTGAAAGGACTGTTATGTTTGTGAATTGCTGGCTATGCCAAGGCCTGTGCTCTCCATTTCACCCCGTGGATCATTTGCCGTCTCTTCAAAACTCTTACAGTAGCTGTTGTTCACACCCACCTCCCCTCCCACTCCCTTCTTTACCCCTCTCACTCTTCTCGTTTCCTGCTGTGTGAAGCTCATCACATGTTTTCAGGATGCTTTTCTGGCAAGCACAAATCCAATTTCTGGTGACTAATCTACATTTTTTCTTTCAGCCTCCTCTCACTGAACACTTCTCACCATTTGCTGGACAGAGATGGAAATAGCGCAGGCAACGAGGCACAGCTGCAAATATTTAACCTTGCTTGCTGGTCCAATTGTTATGCTTAGAGTTTTATTAGCTGTATTTGGAAAGGAAGATAAGTCTTGAATATATGCAATGTGTACCCACTGTAGTTGCATGGCTTAATTTGCATAGCTTTACATTTTGCCTGTGGGGAAAGAAATATATCCATCCTGTTATTAATGGATATTTTGAATAAACCACGTATTTTGTTGTTGATGTGAAAACATCATTTTATCACTACAGTAAACAATTAAACTGCAAAACTATCATGTCTTTAAACCTGAGTTCATAGTGACTCTTCTAGACCTCATGACAAAAAAATGACTAAAATAGGACAAATAATTATCAATTAAATGTATATTTGGAAGAACAGTGGTCACTGCACCTTTTGTTGTATTCACACCAATCAGCTTATTAATGGTGGCTGAACTGCTGTTCTTCATGGTGCTGGTGCCATGATAACATATGCACGGTGAGAGAAATCCAATTGTTGAGAATCATGTCAGCTGAGCTGGGGGCCACAGCTTTTGCTCATGATTTATTACCGAAGCACTGCCACATTTGCCAATAGGAAAACATTTTCAGTAGAGTCATGGGAATATAAGCTGATAGATGAAAATAAAAATTGAATAATATTTATCCTCCGCTTACCTCACCTTCTCTCAAGCCTCCTCTTATTTGTGACCAAGAAACCCCCCGCCAGCTACATTTGATGGAGTCTAGATGCATGTGTGTGTGTATATTTTATTTGGAGATAATTTATTTTCATTCCTATATTTCAGTGTCCATTCTTTTTGAATTTGTTGTTGTTGTTGCTCTGGAAAATCTCCAGTATCGCAAGCTATCATATGCTCTCATATTAGAGCTGTAGCTGGTCGAGATACTGGAGTGTCACTTCCTTTGCCACTCTGAAGGGAAATGCAGTTCCTCTGTTGTCCAGAGTGATTCTTCTTATTGCTAGTGTTTTATCACCACCCCAAAAGTCTGCTTGTTACTTCTGTCAGGCTCTGTATCATCTATCCCCTTGTGTGGCTGTGTGTGTGTGACTGTGCGTGATGTTGGGTAATTTGTTGAGCTGCATCTATCCTTGCTACAGATAATAGTCTACACAAGTCACAAACAACCAGAAAAAGGGTATAAACGAGTTTCTACTGTGTGGTTGCTTTTGTTCTCTTAACTTATGAAATTATAAATGTTATTACTGTAAAGATCAATAACAATAGATGCTATTTTCAAATTCAGGGCTAAATTATTGGCAGCAGTACAGTCAAGGAAAAACACTGGTTAATATTTCTGTGAAAGGAATCCAGATTTTATGTTTCATAAAATAACAAATATTTTCATATAAATGTGTGTTCTATGATTTTTCCACTCTCCGGAGTGAGAGCAGAGAGAACAGGGAGAACTCCACTCATGGAGTTGTTTTAATATCTGCTGAAGAATGAGTTGACATCCCTTCTGAGTCTTTGACCTCTCAATTCATAATTGACCAGAAACAGAGGGCAGTACATATTACTTGCTTTTCATAAACATAATTGGAGGTGTGAATGAAACAGAAAAAATATATAGTTTTGTATCACCGTGCACTGCCATTAACCTTTTAAACTCCTCTTGGATACCTATGTCCTTGGCTGACATCAGTGGCTGTAGTTTAGTTTTAAAGCTAGAGTGAAGATACTGGTATCATATAAAACTAAATAACCAAAGGCATCCATAGGTACTAACCAGCCAAAAAAGTTCAACTTCCATTGTAGAAAATGACCTAGATCTTGTCTGTAGAGCAAGCGTACTACACTTCTGCTGGTCCAGCTAGCTTATTCTGGTTGAACCCTCCGCTAACTTGAATAGGGATAAAATGATTGTGTGACTTCCAAATGTTATCAGACGGAATGCATACAATTCTGATTGTGAAACAAGTAATGTGTGACTCTCCAGTTGTTTCTTTCATGTATGTGTATATGTGTATATATATGTGTGCGTGTGTGTGCATGTGTGTATATATGTGTGTGTGTGTGTGTATGTGTGTATATATGTGTGTGTGTGTATATATAAGAGAGAGAGAGAGAGAGAGAGAGAGAGAGAGAGAGAGAGAGAGAGAGAGAGAGAGAGAGAGAGAGAGAGCCCTGAGTCTGTGTAAAGTGTTGAACTGTGTCTGAAAGTGCCATGGCAACACAATGCTCGCTATCAAGAGAAACAATCTGTACAGTAAAACATAGCTAGTTTACCTCCAATTCTCTCTGCAAAATTAAAATGCTATTGTCAACAGTCAGAACGGTCAGCAGGGGCTGACAGACTGTTGGGCTACAGTGTGTGCACTCAGGTCGGACCTGACCGTCGGACTGTACAGTGTGGACACCTACATCGTGAGCTTTGGCTTTACGTCGCACACAATTTACTACAGTGTGATTTGGAATAAAACAACAACATTATTAAAGTTGTGCAGTGTATGCCCATGGCGCTCAACTCTTCCGATGAGTGTTACTCAACAAAGTTTTGAATTTATGCTTCGGCAAAATGTTTTCAGTTGTCTCCATGGTAACCTCCTTGAGTCTATTTCTGTGGCTTTAAGTGAAGCTAATCTGCACAGACAGCTGTTTAATTCACACAAATGTCCCGCTGTATATTATTTGATTATTACTTATTGATCAAATGGGCAAGAATGTTCCTCTTCCATGTACATTTACTCATTTGGCAGACAAAAACAAGTCGGGAAAAAGTCACATTATGAAGTCTATTCTAGACAGGATTCAAACCCAGACCTCTTAAATGCAGGACGGCCACACTGCCACTGTACTACTGTGTAATCATTTGCAGCAGAAAGTAATCCGCTATTACTAAACGTCTCTTTCATTGCCAACTTCCGTTGTGGTACACTTCCCTTCTGGCTATTTCCATTGTGGCTTTTGTATTCATGTTTTGACTTTTGTATTCATGTTGTGACTTTTGTATTTGTGTTGTGGCTTTTGTATTTGTATTGTGTATTTGGTATTGATGTTGTGGCTTTTGTATTTGGCCTGACATCTCTGGGCCACTGTACAATTTTCTCAATCTTATTTTTGACATCTCTTCAGCAGTGGTGGCTTTAATTTTATTGACATCATTAGTATTACATTTTAAAATGTATTAAATTATATACATTTTCAAGACATTTAGTCTTGCCTCTGAATATCATAGTCCAATCAGCTGCAGTGTCAGGTCGTGTTCCGTGAAATACACTCTTTTGGCCCAAAATTGCCCAGATAGATTTTCATGTTAAGGCAAACGGCAGGCACTGCAATGCAGTCTGTACGGGTTTTTGTCATACTTAACCTGGTATTCACATGCTTCCTAGATCGTCCCATTTTCCAAGTTGGGAAGTTGTTCTTCCAACTTTGGTGTGTTTACGAGCTTTGAATTGGTAATGTGGAAACAACATGGACGCTACAAAGATGATGTGTTGTATTCAGTGTTGCGCAAGTTACTTCCAAAATTACATTATATATTACTAGTTACTGTCATTTGAGAGTAATTAGTTATATTACAATATCACTGTCTCTGAATTGTAATGCTTTACACTACTTTTGAGTTACTTTTACTTTCATCTCCACATTAAGAAAGATGCTGTGCGCATTTACGCACGAGGTACGTACAGCAGCATAACGTCATTGATTATTTGAATCTCCTGACACTCCGACAGGAAATAATGTTACTCTTGGATTTGTTTTTCAGGTACCGAAATGTTTCTCAGTGAATAAAAAAAAAAAAAAACACCATTTAAAGGTTCAGTGTTTAAGATTTAGTGGCATCTAGTGGTGAAGGTTGTGAATTGCAACCATCGGCCCAGCCTACCACTGCCCCCTAACCTTTCAAAGAGCAGAGGACAGCTACGGTGGCTGACACAGCACAAAAGGTGTCTCATCTGAGACAGCAGAGAGTAGGCAGTCAAGAAATGAGGTGTCTTTAGGTAGATATATTAAGAAATTATATTTACTTAATTATTCAGTAAAACCATATGTTATTGTGACTTGGCCACTGACCGATAACATGGAAAATGTAAGCCAAGAGTGTGTAACATTGTCACTGTTTCTGCACCACAGTCGATTATAAACCACATAATAGATAAAGTTTATACAAACACTGATAAGGGAAACACATTCATTCTCTCTGTGATTATGTATCCTCACCGAAACTGCCCACCAACAATATCTGGCCTGTGGCCAGATTATGGTGCTTTGATAGCGGCATAGATAAATAAATAAAACTTTGATAGCAGTGCTGAAATAGATCTCAGTCATGACAGCAAAATTACTCACATAATCACTTCCTCTTTAGTGGTTTTGCCTACAAAATAAAAGTGCAAGAAGCTTGTTTACTGCAATTCTGTATTTGGAGTTGAACTGAGCTTTTACTTTGAAAAATTCTGAATGACATTAAAAGAGTCTGTAGCCTGCTTGACGTCAGAAAATGTGATTCACCTAAATGTCCTCTGCCTGGAGATACTGGGGTAAATGATAAAGCGTTCGTAGGTTGATGGATGCGGATCAAACACGGAAACAACAGTGTAGCAAATGTCGTGATCTGAGAAACATTCACTGCATTTTTTGAAGAGAGAAAAGTAAGTTGACCCAAGGTGGGATTAAACACTCAACCCGTGGGTTGCAAGCCCACACCTTACCGACTGAGCTAACCAAACAACATGTTGATGCAACTTGAGATTATGGCTTATTGTAGCGCTGTTTGTCCATTTTCAGCTACTGTACAAAAATTATGATGCAACGTGGCGACGTCCATGGAAGGAGGTGCCTGCGGTTATTTAGATATAAATGGCCCATTCTAAGGTAATAAAAACTTGATGGTTTATTATGTAAAGTCTTTACACACCACTGAAAACATAGTTATGGATGTTATATTGCATTTCTGTCAATAGATCCTCAGAAATATTACATACTAAACTTTTAAAAGTTGGATAAGTAAGTTTGAGAGACTAGCAAGAAACTGGTGGATTTTAAAAGTATCTAACAGAGAAATTCCCAGCTCCCTTCAGTGATCCTTCCAAAGACACGCCCCCAAAACGTGAATGCGCAGTGAGTCGACAACGAGTAGAGGAGCGCAGTGCTGCAGCTCACATCATGTCTGAATCATGGGTAAGAAAACAACTAACTTTATGATTATGACAATAAACAACTAACTACTACTAACTGGCTGTTAGTACTCACTATCAAACTAGCATGTTAATATTAGGACAAAGTGCAAGCTAAGGAGCACAGACAAGAGGACCTGCGTCGAGTCTCTCGTGGTGTTGTAGTTCTTTCTTTCGCTTGTACAAATATAACTTGCTGTATCACAACTACAAAGACCTACATACAGCTGTCGTGCTAGTGCCGCCAGTCTCTAAAGTAGTAAACGTAAACGTAATGCTTGTAATTGTACAGAAAGGAGGTGGTTCTCATGTTGCCTATTTTTTATGTTAATTTCTACAAATGTATAAAGCAGTAAATTAAGACACAAAAGGCAAACATGAACAGTCCTATCTGTAGACCTAATATTTCTGAGGTCATATTAACACAAAACTAACCAAATGACCTTTTCCCAGATCTAAAAATCTGCTCTACATTTCCCTACTTATTACTCACAGATGTGGTAATAACAATGTTCCATTTTATGTGGAATTGCATAGTTCTTCATTGGAAAACAAAAAATTTTCTTGGGGGATGACTACCAAACCCCCAACACAAAAATACCATCTTAATCTTTTACATTATACCGCCCTGTGAAAGCATGTTTTAATCACCATGGACATTATTTTTATTATTTTTTGTAAATGTACCTGCTTTGCACCTGCCTCAACTTCTCCCTGCACTCACTCATACACACCTTTACCACTGGTCTCTTACTGCAAACACACTGGCTTTCTCTGCCTCTCTCTGTCGCTTTCTCCCTGTCTGCTCCATCAGAGGTGGGTTATTTTTTATAAAGTCGCCGAAAAGACACAGAATGGATATTTCCACCCATGGTCCTTTGTCACGGCAGCAGGTGCACCGCGTGCCAGCTTGTTAATTACGTAGCTTATCAATGTCATCGTCCATCCCGATGTTTCATTGTTGACATCATCCAATGCCAATTTTGTAGACATCACTCAACACTAATTGGAATACATTTATTTACTCTGCAAGTAATTTAGTAACTGCATTTCCTTTTTTTATTTCTTTTTCTGATGCTGTGATGTAGGTCTTAAATTTGACTAGGTGAAGCCTGTAGAAACCCTGTTTACAGTAATTTGAGGACAACATCCAGACTACTGTGTTTCCATGCACCACACATGGCTGATCTTCCAGAGCCAGGACAGAGTAACAGACAGTTCAGTCACACAGCATACAGACAGTTTGTAGTGTGGCAATATGGAGCACTTGGACCGGGTCATAGAGTTGTGATACTGAGTTTCTGTGTCTAGAAGAAATGTGGGGTGTAAGTAGGGTGTATGATATAATGTCACTAACAGATATACAAATAATTTCATCCACTGTGTGGATAAATACCTGTACATATTTTTTGTTTTATTCCCAGGAGAGTAGAGAAAGCACAAAGTATATTTTCCCTGTTCTGGTTAATATTTTCATTCTTTTTTAAATAAATTTTTTTTAAATAATAAATGCCTTTTCTTTACACGTGCAGCATAAACAATCAAGCAACTACATTTACCTACTATGTCTCAAATAATGACAAACAAATGTGGTATAGCACTTTATTGTTTATTATTATGCTACTAATACTACAACCTATAAACCTGTGGTTCTCAACCTTTTGTGAGAGTTGGTTATTTGCTGTGATTATTGTTGATTATTATTTTTGTTGTTGATGTTGTTGACAGGAAATGATCCGCAAATGTGCAAAAACTGTTTTGTGTGTAAAAATAGATCCACAAATGCGTAAATACAGTACACATTGGACAAAATTCCAAAAATTTATAAAAAGGAAGTTATAAATGTAACATGACCCACAAATTGACAGAAAGCAATCTGCAAAAACTGTTTTGCGTTTAGAAGTCACTGTATTTTTGTGGATATGATTTTACACATCACAAATGCAAAAATACACATTTGTAGATAGTGAAATATTTGCACATCATAGTACACATTTGTGCATTGTTTCCTGTGGGTTACAAATATTAAAGTCCAATAAAATCTTCCATAGGATAACTGCAGGATAGAACGGTAAAAAAAACGGGAGAATACCGGAAAAAATGGGTTAACAAGTATGCAACACCTGTAATCGGGCAGAAATCTCACCACAAATCCACACAGTTAAACTTCAGCACCTCCGATGAAGTGCAGCTCAGACTCCCAAACACAGCAATATGGCGCCTCAGTTTTAACGTAACATTTTTTTATTGAAACTCACATTACTACTTATAAACTCAATGCGATTCACAGCGTGATGTGGGTCCACTTGATTAAACTCACGGTACTCCGCTCAGGTGCCGGATGCTAAGTTACTTTCATGTAACTGTGTAAACACTGCAATAGAAGATTCAAAAGAGCACATGCAACTGCTCACAAGAACGTACTCCAAATCTGCAGCTGAACTGAGGGCAGAGTAGAAATAAAACATACAGTAGTTTTCCCTTCTGGTAATATAATACATGGCATAGCAGCACCATTTATAGTATTACAGTGTTTTCACACACAAATAAGCTACATCACTCCAAATCTAAAATGTCTTTTTCAAAGAAATAACCGATTAACATACAGTCAAACAACGCTTGCAGATAAAAGATAATATTAAATTCACACAGAAGTTGGCCAGATAACAAATGAAACGTGAAATAAACTGTTGCAGGTAACGGTGAACATATAAACACAGTTTACACAAATGGTAAGGCCTACACCTACATTATCTTAGCTATGTTAGCACTGGCTAACTTCTTCTTGACAGCGGCGCTGCTGTTTTACAACTCAGCTGGTGCTACTGATAATTCATCATCTCTACTCTGGCTCTCTAACAATTTCACCAGCGTAACGTTACATCTTCACTACCGTTAGCTGTGTGCTAAGTAGGTAGCTATGTTGGCTAGCAATACGTACTTCATTAAAGTAACAAATTACCATCAAAATGAAAAAAGCCAGATTACCTGTTGGCAGAAATAAAGCATGGTGTCACTTTTCAGTCCCTTGGGGTCCCTCAGTTGTCAGCATCGTTGAAAAGCCACGCTAATATCGGCTCCGGTCTGAACTCTGCTAGCATGTAGGCGTGGTCCTGTAGCAGCAGGGCTGGTAACCATGGTAGCGAGGTTGAGTGACATTCACTTTGGTCCGAATGGAAGGATTGTCTGATTTTTTTTTTTAAATCTCTTTTTCAGAGCACCTAACTTTTTAATAAGTATTGGTATATAAAGACAGTTTCAACAAATATGGCAGAAAGTGTTTTAGAAAAAAATTGCCTTTAATGTTGGGTTAAAATACTTGTAACTCATTACTGTGATTGTAATAGGTCTAATATACCCGTTTATTTTCTTTCTTTCTTTTTTTTAGTAATGCGTTATATTACTGTGTTACAGCAAAAAGCAATACATTACTGCAGTTGCATTACTTTTGTAACACGTTACTCCCAACACTGGTTGTATTTTATTGCTCAGAGCGTTTTAACAATGTTGATAGGTGTTTTCACTAAAATGTATAATAATAATATGCCGACACCATTCAAGAACAATTGCAAATGATAATTACTTACAACCCTACATGTTTGTCCTTGTCATTCTAACTATCATATAGTGAGTTTCGCTTATTATTTTAATAATTTATCCAGCTTTGCCAAGTAGTATTCTACATGTACAAGTTTTTGAGAATTTTCTATGGTGATTAGGTGCTAGACATAAACATTTTGACAAATAAATTAATAATATATGAAAGTTTTATTTAAGTAGTTTAGGTCTGTCTGTCTTCTTTTTATATGTCTATCCTATATCCAAGCCATCTATGTATCTGTCTAATAATATATATAAATATTAAGTGTGTGTGTGTGTGTGTATGTATAGTAATAATTTAAGTGTCAGTTGTTGATGTGATGATGGTGCAAAGTGTTTAGTTCAGAACACAAGTTATTACATTCTCTTTATGGACTGTCTTAACTACTTTCAGCTGGCCTGCTAACTCTCTGCTATGCAAAGCGGCAGCACTCCTATGGAAATGTGACATTTGCTTTGTTTCCCACCATCTAATGAGCCAGTTAACATTCAGTTGTTCACCCTAATTGACTCTTACGCTAACCGGATGGCGGCACAGGACTCCAAATAATTACTCTCTTTATGAGCCAATGTCTAATGAATTTAAGTGGCATATTTACCAGTCGGCTGACTCTGGGCAGAAGTGATGGAATAAAAAGATGTCTGCTTTCAACTTGGTAAAAGACATGTAATGTGTGACAGTGTATGCAGACTCTTGACATTTTGAGGGCAATGACAGCTGTTTCTATAGAACAACTAAAATTCAGGCTTTCCTTGACACTATAATAAAAATATCTCCTCCTATCAATAATGAGGCAGAACTGATGTCATGTCATCATAAGTTTATTGTAGACATGTTTTAAGTTTGTCAAGTACAAAAATAAGAAACTTCATGATAAAGTGTGGAGTACTTAACAACAGGTGTTTCTCTTCTTGTTTTGCAAAGAATAATGTCAAAATGAACCTTGAGATTTCACAACCTTGTTTGGGACAAGCGTTTTCAGAAATTAACCTGAATTGTTTCCATGTTTTGGCTTTTTTCTGCCCTGTTTGCATTTTTAAACATGCATCAGTCAATACAGTTATTATTGATAAACAAAAGGGAAAAGTTGCTCTTTGAAACATTGTTTTGTTTGCTTTTATTTCAAGGTCTTTCAGTTTGACTCACAGAAAATTCCCAAAATGAATGTAAACAAAGAGACAAATGCAAAACCTCTATTTATTAACATAATATCCATCTGCTTTCTTATATTTCTCTTTACTGTGCTTGTGTAACTAGACCACATCAATCAATTAGAATCAAATGACTCTAGCTTGGTCTTATTTATGGACAGTTTTATAAAAATAAAACTCAGATGACTTGAAACTTTTGGGTTGTTTTGCATAGATGACTTTGTCAAACCATTTATTACAGGAAGAAATTGGATTTCACATACCCGGAGTGATTGTTAAAACCCAATGAAAACTTCCACGTCCATTCACGTTGATAAGGAAAATATATAATTATGCTCTCAGCAAATACATAATCGGATGTAACAGCAAAGCCTGCAGTATATGTGGATGCTGCTAATTACTGTACAGTTTTCTGAGACATAGAGGTGCTCTTCATCTGGAGAGAAGACTGTATAAATATGGGTGTTTATCTGCAGTGTACTGTATCATACCTTCCTCATTTCATACTAAGGTGTTTCTCTTCATTTGGTTTCCATTTAAAGCTTTGCCATGGCTCCCAACACAGGCATTACCACGTGATTTCCTTACTTAAATAGGGTAGCTCCAGGGAGATTCATTCCCATCCAACTACTAAGCCGGGTAAGTAAGTAAGTCAGGTAACTAAAAGGAAGACTAGGCAAGCCAAGATTTGACATACAGTTGTGCAAATTCAGACTGGTAGTGAAGAAATAATAACTTGGAGCCACAGTGTGAGTGACTGTGGCTTTATCTGTTTTACCAAGCGTATATGTAATTTACAGATTGTCAACATGAATGTAACTCTCTGTTAGTGGTGGCACTTTTTTCAGATTAAGTACATGAAATGATTTGTGCACATTAGTCCTTTTTACTTGATGATTATTAAAGGTAACTCATGCCTTTTGCTAAGGCTGAACAATTCAGGGAAACTCATTGGAATCTCATTGCTCAACTCAATGAAGGTTAACTTTTTAAACTATCTGGTTCTTCAGCTGCTAAATACTACACTTTGTTCACCAGTAAGTCACTAACTGTGTCTGTCTGCTGTTTACTGCTGAGCAGTTAGTGTTCAATGTGTTTTTATAGTGTTTCTCAGAAAAACATCCAAAAAAGACATAACCTAAACAGCAAAGTTGTAGGCCAGACAGCTAAATGAGCTGTGGGGAATTGCAGATTTCTGTAGGTTCATCACTACTGGCTCATGTCACATTATTATCATATTCTCTCTTGATACATTGTTATAATGAAAATACCTTACAGCCTCCAAATCAAGGTCCACCTACTAGATTTCTTTTGAGCATTCAGTCATATGATAAAAAAACCCACATCTGTCCTCAGATGAAAGCCACCAGATGTAGCTGAAAGATCTGAATGAAATCTACTAAGTGGAACTTCTGAAACAAAACTAGTAAGTTGATCTGTAGTTAGTCATTTCTTTTAGTATTTTAAATGATTATTTTATTTGCTTTTTTGGTGAACTACAGATTATTAAAAATTATATATATCAATGGTAGTAATAAACATATCTTGTTTCATCATTTGCAGTAAATGTATGCAATTGATTGTTGTTCCTTGTTGTTAAATCCTTCCAAGCACTTCAACTTTACTTCAATTTGAACTTTTTTGTCTCAGAGGGGAAATTATACTTGCAGCCAGGTAAAAGTTAGAACAAACAGTACATAAAACATGAATACATCAGGAGCCCTATTTTAACGATCTAAGCACATGGTGTGAAGCATGTGGCATTTGGGTCGTGTCCAACTCTAATTTTGCTAGTTTGATGGCGTAAAAAATGTTCAGTGCGCCAGGCGCTTGGTTCAAAAGGGTTGTACTTAGTGAATTAGTCGTAGGTGTGTTTTAGGTGTAACATGCAATACAGCAATCAGAGTGTCATCTTGCCATTCCCTTTAAAAGCCAGGTGCGATTGCACCTTGGCACAATGCTATTACACTAGTGGATGAATGGCACATTTTTAAAAAAAGATCAATTGAGTGATTGGACGGCAGACTCACAGCAGATGGGGGATATGGATTGAAGTGTGGATGTGATATAAAAACTATATAAAAACTATCTCTGATCATGAAGCCTAATGTTGCTCTGTAGCTTTGTGGTTTATCAATTAAGTGTCATACGTAGTAGCAGCAGTAATAGTTAACTGTACAAATGACTAACTGCCAGTAAGTCACATCTCTAAAAAGTTTTGCTATTAGACTAGTGACTCATAAAGATGCATTCTACTCTGACTGCTTCAGCTAACTTGAGCTCAATGAAATGGTAACCAGATTTGCTGCAGTTACACTAGGGAAGAATTGATATGATTAGGTGCTGGCAAAATTGACATTTAATTAACTGAAAATGCCACTGATTTATCACAGTCAGTTTGTCACTCTAATTTGAATATCTTATCAAATCTTTCTAAACATGCTACATTAGTACATTAAATGGACACTATCAGAGCGTAGGGGGACACAATAGATATCACCCTTCAGTCACAGAGTTGATGTTTTGTCACCTGTGACAGCCAGCCTATGCTCTGCTGAAGTGTCATTGAGCAAGTCGGAGATTGTCTGCCAGGCTCAGGTACACTAACTTTCTATGGCTATTGAAAAGACAAATTTTCCTTTTAGGGTCCATAAAATATCAACAAAACACCTGTGTGAGAGAAAAAGTATACAGCAAATTTTTCTTTGTGCAACAGAAGGGCATGTTCATTAATGCTGAACTAAAATGTTTGTGTTTATATTAAAGGAGACCTATTATGCTCCATATTTCCAGCTATAGAGTCAATTAGTGTTCTGGGATTCCACTAGAGTAGCCTTTGCATGATTCTCAGTTTATCCTCTGTTGCTGTTTTAGCCCCTGTCTTTTCAAGGCCCCCCATCACTAAAAGCCCACTTTCTTCTGATTGGCTAACTTCTGAAAGCCTGCCGAAGGGGTGGTGAGCCACTGTAGCCTGAGTTCTCAGCCTTCAAAAGCTTGAGTAGTCCTGAGCAGAGAAGTCTTGTATTGCCAGATCTATAGGGCCGACATCTAGCATTTTGAGATAATTGCCATCGGCCAATGGCCTGCACTCACAAGACCGATAAACAAAAAATGTCAGCATGCAGCCTTGTTGTTACGACCCCCCTGTTGGTCTAGGGGTGTGGGGGCCATAAACATATAGGCACACCTGGTAGATCTTAAACAAGGTAACGTTTATTGGTAACATGAGATGTAGACAGGTAACAAAAAGAACAAAAGGAGGGTGGACGAGGGTGCTGCGAAAATAACAAACCAAGTTAAGATAAAAAGGTCCTCAAAAGGAGGCCTACACCTATCTACCGTTTTAAACAGGGTTGAATCTTACTACAAAAAAAAACACAAAGAGCACAGCACCCACTCCACCTGGTGAAACTAACAAAATAGCAAACAGAACAATAAGTGAACTTCTCCACTGCACTCAAATGTGGAGCTAACATTCAAAGGTATGCAAATGTTTACCTAAACACAATGTACAGCTAATAGGCACTGAAGGTGGATAGTTCCACTACACACAAAGTACAACAGACAGGCTATGCAGTCAATACCAGCGGCACACAAGTCAACAGGCG
>NC_060166.1:32451361-32485466 GCF_021292245.1 Micropterus dolomieu
GAAACTAACAAAATAGCAAACAGAACAATAAGTGAACTTCTCCACTGCACTCAAATGTGGAGCTAACATTCAAAGGTATGCAAATGTTTACCTAAACACAATGTACAGCTAATAGGCACTGAAGGTGGATAGTTCCACTACACACAAAGTACAACAGACAGGCTATGCAGTCAATACCAGCGGCACACAAGTCAACAGGCGGTGACAAGCTGCCTGGAGCAACAGCTGGACTCTCCTTATGAGCCGGAGGTAATTAACGTGGTGATGAGCCATTGGTTGAGTGGAAAACAGAGGAACCAATGGGCGGTACAGATGTCAGCACCCCAGAAACCAGGAAGTAGGCGGGTCTTCATTCCCCAGGGACACAGCCTACTTGGTAGAGGTGAGACAGGGAAAAGAGGAAACACAAGGGTGACAGCGACAGCCGTGACACTTGTCAATGTTGGTGCTGTGGAACGATGTTGTGAGTTTTGGGAAGGTTTTGAAAAAGTTAGTGTCAAGCCCATCATCATCTTTTCTAAATATTAACACGTTTTTCCTATCCTACATGACAGCAACTGTCATCTAAATCCATTACTAGTTAGCTTTAAATATGTATTGTTATACTGTAGAGAAAAATGCAGTTGAATGACATCACTTCTAAAGAACTGTACCCCACTCCCCCTTAAACACCAGTCACGTTCTAAACTCTACAGCATTCTTTTTCATTATATAATTTAAAAAAATCTAAAACAACACATTGCTGGCTAAAATAACCACCAATATTAGATTGTACTCTGAATTGAAAAATGGGATTATATATGACTTTTTTTGTTTTGATATTGGCATTATATATCAGCTATCAGCCGCCCTGCTCTCTAAATATCTGCATTGACATCAGCAATTGAAAAACCCATATTGGTCGACCACTAAATAGATATTTTATTTTTTATCTAAAACCACCACTTATAACTAACTGTAGCACAGAGAGTGAAAACAAGTATATTGGCTTTGATGTGTGGAACTATAAATAATAAACTAAAGTAAAATATAAAATTCCCTGAAGTAGACATAATTAAAACATTGCTTGAATAAAACCTGCTTACTGTCCACCCCCTGGCCGGCCCACACAGGTAAAGCAGACATCAGAAAAAGTCAGATAAACTTGACAAATATTTCGGCTGAGGCACCTTAGGACAGCCCTGCACGCTTGGCATTGCTGAGGTGGTGAAATTTTGGATGAGCTCCTTTAAGCATATCAGAGCATCCCATAAAGGCTTAGCAGACTGTTGAACACTAAGGTGCCGCTTATTCCCTGCTTGCAACCACGCTGTTGAGATGGACAGCAGATTATTATCTGCTCTAAGGTCTCCGCATACTAATGACTCTATCAGTCCTTCATCGGGACAACTTTCCCCTTGAACGTGTCGTATCATCATTTAAAGGTTAATCTTACTCAGTTTAGGAGTTCAGATACACAACAACCAAGAACCCTGTAGTGAAAATGATGATTTTGGAAATACATTTTCACATTGCACCAACTTAAGATCCAGTAACACAATCCAACATTAACAGACATGATACTGATGAGGTATTTACCTGTTACCACACTTCAGGAAAGTAATTATATTCCTAAGAGGGTTGCTGTTTTCAACTGAAAGTAAAGAGAAAATACATAATCTATTTCTGTCAGAAGGACTTGTAGTATCGATAGAATTGAATTTTTTTTTACTTTTATGGCTGCCCTTTCTTCTCCTTTTAGTGATGGGGGCCAAGCTAACGCAGGCTAATTAGCACTAAACACAAAGTACTGTACAGCTGATGCTGATGGGAATGTCATTAGTTTTGCAGTAGTCATAAATCAAAGTTGACACTGAAATTGAAATTCTGACCTGTTGTTGATGCTATATAAAAAGTCAGGGTATCAACAAAGTTATTACAGTTCATCCTGATGGGAACATCAGTGTTTGAACCAAATTTAATGGCAAGGCATTCAATTGTTGCTGACACCCACACATCATCGTCATCATTACAATACATATCTGAATGAATTTCTGTAAAAAATTTCATTGCAATCCACAGTATAGTTAAGACATATTTAGTCTGGACCAAAGTGGTGACCAACCGGCATTGCCATCAAGCCAAAAGACACAAAGTGAAGCCAGTTACACTAGATACCCAAGAGATGTGTCTCTGCCTACTTGGCTAAACAGCAAGTTACCATATCACCAAATTAAATACTTGAATAATAATAACAAGGTCATGAGGTTTTAGATTTGAGGAGCTCTTTCATCCTTAAATCATAAATCTATGTGATAAATTTCCACACACCACAAAGTCAACCCAGATGCAAAGTCGTGTGTTGACAAAAAAACAGCAAGGTTAGCAGTTGGTTTTCATGTTATAGCTTACACTGCAAGTAAGGGTCACTGCATTAAGGTGCTTTGTAAACTCATCAACTCTCTATGTCCTATTACAACCATGTCCTACAAGCTACTGCTCAGATATGAACATTTATTATTAATCAACTTCAGTAAAATAAGTGCATTAATCTATCACATATAGGTTTTTATGGAGCTATTTTTGACCATGTAAATGTACTGGCAGGTCGTGCAGCACCGTCTTGAGGAGAAGTAGATTGGGTTTGGGGGCAGGTATATAGTTGGGAGCATCATGAAATGCCCATAGGCAAGACATTTTTCTTGCCAAACAGACAGACTGATCCTGATAGTGAGTTTTCATCGCCAGAAAGGTCAGCACCTTGTGAAGTAATCATGGAGTCATTGGTATTTATCAACTACTCTATCAACTCCCTCCAGATATATTATGGCCATTTTGTGCCATGGAGCAGTAAAAATCCTGCTTATTGCCCCTGTAAGGCAGACTGATAGTGAAAGTTGAAATCCGGTGGCATTCAGCGCTGGAGGCTAACAGTCGGGGCAGGCAGGCTTCCTCCCTCACCTAATTACTCAGAGGACCTGTCCAGGACTCTGTGTCAGCACTGACCTCACACTGATCCAATTTGACCCCGTGGCCCACACAAGGCGGCCTCTGGTGTCACTGCCAGTCAAGAGGAGGTCAATGAATCCCACCTTAATAGTCATCAGTTCAGCCCGTCTCCAAGGGACTATGAATAATCCCCATCATTCATCTCACAGACAGGCCATATTACGACAGTACAGTGGATCTTAATGGCTTATTTTGTCATAAAGCTCTGAAGTGGACCGTACTGACTGCAATCATTGCTTTATAGTGATAAACTAAGACATATTTAATTTCACATTGCTACCATTTATTTTATTAAGATATCATCTGAAGTCAAGTGTAAAAATATGTTTATGGGTATAAATTATTATACTTGGCTTATGTTTTTTTGTGTAGAGGGAAGGCATCTGGAGACAGTCACCCATTTTTAGCCATAAGATATGACTAATATTAATTTTTATTTATATTTAAATTACCTGCATGATAACTTTATTCTGAATGATTGACAAAAAGGCCAATATCGTATTTCATTTAATAGTGATGTTTGTGAGTAAAGGCATTTTTTTTGTTGGATATAATAAAGGATATATAGGATTTATATTGTGTGTTATAATGTATTTTCACTATATTAAAACGGAAGAAATACAGTGTATTTTGCTTGCAAGGTATTCTGTTTTGCACCCTTTAATCTCAGGAATGGAATTTGGTGTTTTGGAACTGTGCATTGAGACTAATATTAGATGTTAAGCTTGGAAATCTCTGTAGTACACGTATGTACACACACAATAGTTGAAATCTTTAGATAAAACAAACATCAAAATGATCCAAAGTATAAGAAGCAATTAGGTTTTTGGTAACTTTTCCTTTGAGTCAAAATACATTGAAGCATTAGAGGCATAAACAGATGCAAACATTCAAGGATGTTTTAAATAGTTCAATCTCAGAAACCATCTGATTAACGTATTAAACTGCTCTAAACACTGCCCTCTGAAGTATGGCTTTGATTGCCTGCTGAATTTTACGAGTATAAAAAGAGAATATAGTTGAACCTTTGTGAGCCCTGCTCTGGCTGTGAGACTTTGCTGCAACCGCACCTACCAAGGGCTTTCCAGTGAAAAGTGTGCTTTCTCTCTTTGCAGTCACTTAAGACTACTTTACATGGGTTTAATGAATAATCAAGAACTACAAAGTGATTTTTGGTCCTTGGAGCCACCTCACACATTTGGTATTCAACCTTATACTGAATGTGTAATCATGGACGTGTGAGGGTTGGATTGTATCAGTGGCCTCAGCATCATTTGCTGCCTCATTTAACTTCCTCCTTCTAAGATCTGTTGTCAGCTTCAATATCTGAGAAACCTAAATTTGGATGTATATGATCCACACAATGTGACTTCTGTATCTTTGTTACTGCAGTGGAGCATGCTAGATATTAATGGCTCTATTTCACACCGTTACTGTTTAGTGTAGAATCTGAGTCATCACAGATGAGTATGGACAGGCTGGTGGAACAGTTGTTCAGACATGCATGCTAATTTAAATGCCCCAAAAGATAGGTTTCTAAATACAATCAGGGCAGCTGTAGGGAGACTTGTAATGTACTGTCAGACAGATCTTTAAATTTGCTTTAGGTTTACAGTATTTACGCTGACTATAAACACAATAATTCCAATAGATAAACAATGCAGCATAAAACAACAATACTTTTGACTACTTGTTTGCAGGAAGGAGAAGCAAAAGAATCCCACTTTAAATAAAGAGAAGTGCCTGCTTTATTGTTTTGTTTTTTTGACACCTCTAATAATACCTAATCAGGGCCTGGTCGTGGCATAGGCAACATAGGCGGTTGTCTGGGGCGCAAAATGTCAGGGGGCACCACAAGAGAAGGTTTTGGACTCAGCGGGGATCATCTCCATCCAGCTGATGCGATACTGTGATAGTAATCAAGTGCACCTCCAGCTGTGAGTCCAGACAGTTCTGTCAGAGTGGTAACGTAGCTGGTAGAGTTTTGCAATATAAACATCTTAAAACTGAAGCGCAACTTTTCTCTGTTTGGGACTGTGAGCTGCACTTTATCAGAGCTGTTGATGTTAACGTGTGGATTTGTGGTGAGATTTCTGCCTGATCACATGGGAATCATTTAGTTTCGGTTTCATATGCAGCATGCAGTCCCAAACTATGCCGGTCAAACGGTCTATGGGGGATATTACCAGCAGAGCAATAACGTAATGCCCAGCATAGTAGTATTAGTACTTTTCTCTCAACATGTCAGAGAACAAAGATATGTGGAATAAATTCTGAATGTGCAGAAAGTTTTGAACATAAACAGAAAACCTGCTGAAACACAGTTATTACACGCTATGAAAGTCCAGGAGTTTATAACTGAATAAAAATGTATCACTTTCTCATTTGCGGGGAAAAGGTGCCACGTAGGCCTATGTAAAGAGTTTCCCCAAACAGAGAGAGGGAGGACTATGTGTACGGACTCATCAGGGATTTTATTAAATTAGAAAATTTGATCTTAAGAAGAAAACATATATTTAAAAGCAATAGCTACATTATATGCAATACTGCATTATATTCTATAAATTTTGGCTTGAATTGTGACCTGCGGCCTGAATATTATGTTTCCCTTTAGATAGATAAAAAAAAAAATTCACCATAAATTGGTGCAGAAATTTTCACCAGAATGCAGGAAATGTCTTTAATGATTTATAAAAGTACTTGTGTATATTTTTGTAATGTTTAAATTGTTTAAGTACATCTCAGCCACATTTGTTTTCCATATCTTCTTCAATGTTTGAATTAAGATCTCTCCCAGATTTTATTACTGGCATAGCATTTACACTACTGCATTACCTACTTTAGGTGATGACACACTATTTAGTATTAAAGTTGTTCCATTGTTTAGTATTGCCAAATAAGCACGTCATTAGGTGTTTTCCCATCTACTTATTTTGCGCACACTTTCAATTTGCACAAAAATGTAGGAAAAACACAGCAAATAAATTATGATGTACATGAAGCAAGTGATGTAAACGTCCACAGCGATGAACAGCAGTATGCGGAGTGATGAGCAAACTGTAACATTCCTCAAATTAATACAGGAATCCTACATAAATGCCATTTCTTTCTCCACTGTTTAAGGTTTGACTTTTAATAATGTTATCAGGTTGCACCAGATTTTTGCAGTGGTTCAATGTAATCATTATCAATTATCAAGGTATTTAGAAATCCTGAAGGTATGATTTTAAAAGCACAGATGCTCCTCTTTCTGGTGGATCAATCATATTAGCTCATAGATTGTTTATTTTCTGTCCATTTAGTTCATTATTTAGTGGGTATGTTTGCTTAAAAGATGCTCTGGGCTTTGTCTTGTAATGTTAGTGGTGCTTCACACTGCCGCTTTTAATAATTGCCAAAGTCTGCCCGTGGGAAGAATGAACATGTAAGAGTCTGTCCATTCTTGATATAAAGCTCTCTTTTTGCTGTCTACTTTTCTAATTTTAGAGCACGCCATGTAAAACTACTGGACTCCATGGGTACTACCTCCTCCAATCACACGCACGCACTTACCCACTGAAATTTTATCGTGCACCTAGCCAACCAATAGGACGTCGCTACCAATACGTGCGTGACGTATAAATAGCAGTTTCCCTACTGCCTCAGCATTATTTTTTCTTCAGCAAACTGCGAACTGCTCACTGAATTCACCACCTCCATGGATGGAGTCGCCACTTCTAGAAAATTATCTTTGCACCAGGGCAGGTGACCCATGTCCTGCCCGGACGAGTCCGGCGACTGGCCAAGTGACTGTTATGGAGGGAGAGAGGCCTGCTGATGCTGCCACAATCCCCCGTCTGGTGTTCACCATGGTGTGTTCAAGGACACCATGGCCTTTTTCGATTTTAGCCCTTGGAAAAAGTCTAAGCCTTATTATTTATAATAAAAAAAAATAATAATAAAAAAAAGAAGGGTGACAGAGGGACAGAGGCTGATGCACACCACCAGACCTCCTCCCTCCGTTATGTGTCCAGCATGCAATTATTTGTGTTTCATGTGCTGCTTGCGTACACACTGAAAATGCTGCTATGTTCAAATGATTAAATACAGTACATTCCTAAAGAGCATTCTCCTCCCCACCAAACGAAATGAAGGGCTGCTGCCATGACGGTGACACAATGCAGCAATGCGAGCAAACTCTGCGTTCCCCGTGCACTCATGACAGTGTCCACAGGAACACTGCTAGCTCACTGACAGTGTGTGTATGTTCCTAAAACGCACAACCGCATTGTCAACATATGCTCAACCAAACCAGCGCAGCGTTCGGCTGACTAGCTGCGATGGCATGAGCCAAGCTAACGCCAATCTAGGTCATATATAGCCGAAGAGGCGCAACCAGACAACACGTCTCTTTCAGCGGTGCGGCCCTTGGCACTTTATCACAGTGAACAGCGGCTCATTCTCCCAGCAGCAGCTCACTGCAATGGAGAGGAGGATGCCCTGTCCTCACTCGGCTTCACTCAGCAGCTGTGTTTATATTGACTGCCCACTGACGACACGCTCACGGTGACATCGTTGCACGTTGGGCCCTCTTTGGAGCAGCAACCAGTCTATCCTCTCAAGAGGAAGTGGACTTCCTGGCCGCCGAGCTCCAGCAGCACACTCAGCAGATGCATCGCACTGCAATCGTTGCGCGAGAAGGGCATGAGGGTTTCTTTCTACTCACGACCTCATGGTCATGGAGAGATTGAAGCCTTGAGTGATCTCCATACAGCCTCCACACCTTTGCACCTCCACAGCCTGGGGTTGCGATCAATTGGGAAGAGAGCTCCCCCCAGCCGCTGCAGCGAGCGGAGTATCTGGGGATTGTGCTCAACTGCAACACTCCAAGAGCGTATCTGTTGAGACAGGCGCGTCGCTTGGTGGTCCACAGGCTGCAGCAAGGGACAGCTGCAAAAGCGCTGTCAGTGATGCTGCTGTTGGGCCTCAGGGCAGTAGTCCATCAAGTGGTCCCTCTGGGCTTGCTGCACAGGCGACGGCTATAATGTTGGTTTGCCAGCCTGCATCTAGACCTCAAGAGGCAAAGGTGATGCATGGTGTCAGTCTTCATTGGTGTCGTGTCTCTCGGCGCTTCAGTAGGACTTGCTGCTTGTGTTGGTGGCTCTAATATCTGCACCTTATGAGCCCCTGGAGCAGTCCTCATTGAGCTGTGTGCCTGTCGGTTCACCCCAGCTGCATGCTGGTTCTTGGTGTCCACAGTGCAGCTGGATTGAGACAACACCCCTCCTTTGTTCTTAAGAACATAAGGAGCATGTTCAGGTCCAGGACAATAAATCTAGATTCTTTCTACACCCCTACCCCACTTAGGGTGCAGGGGGGTGAGAGTGCATCTGTTGTGTCCATGTGTGTTATGCTAACGTCCTATGTAGAGCACACAGCCCCTATTCGATGCACTGGTCAGCTGTCCGTCTGTTTCAGTGATAGTGCAGTCAGTAAAACCCTGTCCAAGAAGAGCCTGGCCAGCTGGCTTTGTGAGTGAATCTCCCAAGCCTGTACACGGGCGGGAACAGACCTACCCTTACGGTGCGTGCACATTCCAACCGGAAGCGGGGTGTGTGTCGAAGAGATCTGCACAATGGCATCTTGGCCTTTACTGTGCCCGTTTGCGCGTTTCTATCTCTTGGATATGTCGGGCTCCTTCTCGGGATCCTGCATGCAAGTGCGACCTAGGATCTGAAAAGTGAGGATCTGGTGAATACTGGGTGTAGAAGGGGAACATACAATGGCAGTGCCTGACGTTCCAGTGAGAAGTCAGGGCAGTCCAGGTGTTAATGGTCAGGCCAAGCCCCTATCGGTCCAGCGACCTTCTCAGGGGTGTCCCACCATTCTGTCACTAGGTGATGTGGTGATCGGGGCTTTGGCCAGCCTGTGGCCGACCGGGTTGGCGTGGTGGACTTTGGCTTGTCGCGGGTAGGGTGGACAGTCATCGGGCTCCACCCACTGTACCCATAGAGTCCAGTAGAGGGCGGAGCCTGTGTGAGATAGAACGAAGGTTACAATATGGTAACCCTAGTTCTATAAGCACAGGCGGAGCCCTCTAATGATGAGCCCTGCCGCTCTGACGGCGCCGACTGAAGAGGCGGTTGGATGCTGAGGCAGTAGGGACACTGTAATTATACGTCACGCACGTATCGGTAGCGATGTCCTATTGGTCGGCTACGTGCACAATAAAATTTCAGTGGGCAAGTGCGTGCATGTGATTGGAGAAGGCAGTACCCATAGAGTCCAGTAGAGGGCTCCGCCTGTGCTTATAGAACTAGGGTTACAATATTGTAACCTTCGTTATAGTCTTTTGGAGTTTATTGTCGTTTTTACCATGTGAAGTGCCGTTGAGAACTTTTTTAAAAACGCTATATAAATAAAATGTATTATTATCATTATTTTACCTTCCTTTTTTATTGTTTTTGTTTTTTTACACAAATAAAGTTATATATCTTACAATCTGGTGAAATGTCAGTAAGATATATGAAATTTTATTTTTTATTTGCATGTAATTTTTTTTTCCTATTTGGTGGGTAGCTTTACAATTACTCCAGTGAATTACCTTTAAATTTGTAACAATAAGTTACTACTTTGGACAGGTATTGCAGGCTGAAGTGTAACACGCCTGCAGCATCTGACACAAAGGCAAAAAACACCCTTACCGACTTTTTCGACTCATCAGGATATGCCACTGTCTTATTTCTCACTGTTAATGCTCTCCAACTCTCCAGACAAGCAGCAGTTATATCGCATTCTCTCCCTGGACCATCACATCCAGGCTACTGTACCTGACTATTTCTTCTCTGTACAGTATGACATAAAATGTGTGCTCAAATGAATCATGTCAAATTATGCAACTATTTGTGATGTGGCTGTTAAGTATGACCTATATTAATGTAATTAGTGGGGATAGAATAGAGCAGTGTGATGCACACACCTTCTGGAGATTTCTGCAATAGCAGTGGTGGTACATGGTGTTGAATTGGTGTTCTTGATGATGCACCAATTTTCAAACAACACCACAAGCTAGGTCATTCAGCCTCAGACAGGAGCTCAGACAGGCTCCATATGACATGTAATCCGTTTCCTAAGAACATTTGTAGGTTCATTTTTATGTCTGTTTCACCCCGCTGGCTTTGTTGATTTTTTAAAATCTTCTTTTCACCATCCTGAAGTTTGTCTCAAGCACTCCTCTGTCCATATTTGGCCCAAAGCTTTGCTGTAATGCACAGAGACTCATTTAACTCTTCCTCCATAAGCCGTAATTTCTCCGCACTGTATTCTGGCTTGTATAAGTATCTCTGAATGTCTAATTCCAGCATTACACTATTAAAATCGTTTCTTTCATATCTACAGGAATATTGCCTTCTGCCAGTGGTTGTTCTAGCCAGTTGATTTAGGACAGGATATATTGATTTTGGGGCGCTATGGATCCGCCCCTGTCTCTGTCACTGTCAGGTGGGCATACAAAAAAATTATGTACAATCAGCCCTAGAGTCAGTTTTTATCTATCAAGCGGCTTTTATTCCAGTGTGACCACTGTAAGATCTGAAAGAACAATCCACTCTTTTCTCTAGTCCCAAATCTTGGGTTTGGAGCACAGGGAGAGAAATTTTGTTTTGGCAGTACAACAGATCCATACTGTATGATTTTCTTCAATCAGGGAACAGTACAAAGCTTACCCCTGGTGGGTAAGTACAAAGCCTTAAGCTCCTATTTCCAGGCCAAGTGTATTTGCTCCCTGTGCTGAGTTTTCCCCTTGTTCAACTTACTCCCACCAGTGTCTGCTGCTCACTGCTGACGTATTTCATTACACTTATACTAAGTGGAGTGAAATAGGGCGCACTTGCTTTTACAGTTTCCCAGCCAACACATCTGTCTATTTTCAACCGACTCTTTTTACTTACATTGGCATTGCCGACCAAGAGGTTAGTCAAAATTAAATGGACAGTAAAATCCAATCCATTCAAAAGTAAGGCTAAACATTAGGGGAATACCATTAGCATATAGTTAGGGGTGACTGCATTTCAGTCCTGTTTGAACTTCAAATGTCATCTCACTACCAATTACATTCTAAATTGCAATTTACCTCAGTTAATTACCTTAATTAATATTCAATGGAACACCAAAAAGACTCCTACTTGATTTGTTCCAGTTTTAATTTAACATATCACGGCTCATAATCTTGCCATAAACGATATGCATCTCCTTCACTGGGCTTGTCAACTTCAGCCACCTTCACATTAACATATTCTGAGGGTAAAGACTTCAACAAAAGGAGAGAAAACACTTCATTTAATAGATGTAGATAGACAAAAGGAAGCTTAGCTCATAAACCATTATAAGAATAATGGTTTATATTTATAAAAATATTAAGGTGATGGCTTTGAACACAGTATATCTTGCATCATGCCATACTAAGTTTCACTACTTGACCAGTCTTAATCTGTTAACATTGGGTTAGGCAAAGATCTTTGCAGATTTCGACAGCAATTTAAAGTTGAAAGAAAAGTTTAATAAAAATATGTAAGAAGAATAAGAGCCTACATAAAGAAAATGCAGGGAACAATATATTGCAGTGGCATCTGTAAAATAGGTGCTGCCAGAGCAGTTGGGGGTTCGGTGCAGCCTTTTCACAGGTGAAATCAGCCGTTAGTTGAAAGCTCTGACACTCTAAGAACAGTCGTTCTCTCTGGAAATTAGTTCAGACTTGTAGCACTTCAATTTCATGCTCCCCATTTGCTGCCTCTGTCAGCTCTCCAGACACCAGAGCATTCTCTCCTTTCTCTAAGCTGCCGCTCCTGCAGGTCAAACCAATGACCTTCACCATTTCTTGCACTCGCCTTTACCTGCGAACAGACGACGGTCCTTATTTCAATCTATAATTTTCCTGCATAATTGGTAAAACATACTATTAAAATCAGTTGTAGAGTCAAAGTGCACTCTACTGTATGTAAAACAGAGATTATAGGACAATAATATGCCATTAGACACAACACTGTATGGCAGTTGTTGGATGATACTATCCAAAGCACTATGTTGCACCATGTAGCTCAAAGCATAAGCAATTGAAACCCTGTAGTAGCTGTCCCTAAATTAGTGTGTGTGTGTGTGTGTGTGTGTTAAAAAAAAATACCACCTCTTTTTGGAATTAAAGTAGTAGTAGTATAAAATTTTATGGGTGCTTCAACTTATTAAAGAAATTGGGAGTTATAACACATTTCTGGAGGCTCTATATAAAAAATTGGGCTTTGGTATACAATTATTGGGATTTGGTATACATTGCTATAACAATTATTGGTATTATGTTTTTGAGTTTATGAGTTTTCCAAATCGATCAGCAGGAACACATTGGACACACACAGTAGAAGAAAGAGGATTTTAATTAGGTTGCATTACTTTGCACATATTTTGGTGTTTTTGTATTGTGTGAACTAATTGAGCAAATAAAATGTCCAAATTGGGTGCAGTGGTTAGCACAGTTGCCTCAGTGCGAGAAGGTGCATGGGTCTTTCTGTGTGGAGTTTGCATGTTCTCTCCATGCATAGCCCTATAGGAAAAGCAGATATAGCTAATTGATTTATTGAAATTTCAAACAAATGCATTTTGAAGGTTTTTTCGGGCAGAATATTGTAAGATAAATAAGTCATAAGTTGTAGTTAATTGTTGCTGTGCACATTTTGGGGGGATGTCATCAAATCCTTCTTTGGAAGGAGGCTTGGTTCAGGCCTTGTATCATTAAATGTGTAATGTGTGGACCAATAGAAAAGAACTGACCCATCCAACCGGTCCTCTCATAGTACCCTTCACATCTCTGAGCAGCCTTTGACTTCTTTATAAACTGCAATTTTGATGAAATATGGGAATTATTTTACTTGCCATGTTTATTTGGACTACATCTTCACTAAGCTCAGTGTGACTGTTACTACAGACTGACTTTGACTGGTTTTAATTTTGAAATGTTGATTGGCCAAAAAGCATTCATTTCTTTTCTGCTGCCATTTAATTGGCTTCGCTTGAATTAAGCTGTAAAGCAAGATTAGCAGAAAATTAATGTTTTGACAAATGTAAGTGCACTGAATTTAATGTGTGACTTTTAATTGACCAATTCCTACTATTAGTTATCTGTGGTGTAGAGATGCACCAATCAATTGGCTGGTGACAGGTGTATGATGGTGTTTTTCAGCCTGATTGGTGACTAGGCCAGTCAGTCTCAAATAAATAAATCTGCGTCGGTCATATTGGTGATGGTTCACGTCATATGCACAACAGAAATAACTTACTAAAAATAGAGTAATGTATTCTTTCAAATCAAATATACAAATAAATCCCCCCATTGAATAAATAAAGAAGTAAGTTTGCATAAAGTTAGCATAAACTAAATTACTATAGGAATGTAACATGAATTTAATTTTAAATGTATGTTGTGTTGTGTGTGTGCTACAACGTATGTTTTTGCTAATGCAATTTTATAGTTTTAGCGTCAACCTTTAAAAAAATCAGTAGGTGTAACCATAACACATAATGTTAAAGCCACAGAGTGTGAAAAAGAAGTGGCCGTAGTCACTGTGACGTAAAACACTGGTTTGTGGACGGCCGTTTTGAAACTTCTAGTTTGGTGTTTTGACACTTACCATCTTGGTTTTTTGGAACCAGACATCAGATATGACCATATTTGGACAAGACGGTGGCGCCAGTTAGCTTGGTCAGCAAGGTGAATTAACCGTAAAGCCAATTTTGGCTAAAATCAAAATGTACTTACTGGAAAAATTAACAGGCTACTGCTGATAAGCTTTTCCAGCAGTGCTGGTCAAATGTACAAAGTGCAGTGGATATGAGTGGCCTCTATCCTGATTAACAGGTCGCCATGGTAGCAACTTGCCAATCACAAGATAGCCACGCCCTGAAGTAGGGCTGGGCGGTATATGAGGTATACAGATATAATTTCAAAAGAAATGTGAAATTAGACAATAGGGGTGCCGATGGTCCTATGGATAAGACCATGCCTTTTGTGTGAGAGACCCGAGTTCAATCCCCCACTGTGACCCATCCACCATTGTGTCCCTGAGCAAGACACTTGACCCCTAGTTGCTCCAAAGGCGTGCGACCTCTGACATGTATAGCAATTGTAAGTCACTTTGGATAAAAGCGTCAGCTAAATGAATAAATGTGAATACCGTTTATACCGATATTGTTTGATGTTAACACTAGAACCACCAGGGTTCGTTGTATACCTATAACCGCCATAGCGAGTAAAATTTACCCGCTATAAAAATGCCGTGATTTTGTGATTATTTCTGCTACATGTTGCTCCAACACACTTTGGGAAACATTTAGTACATTGGCTGTGCATTTCCTATGAACACCATCCCCATATTTCAGGCATTTACAGAATGTTTTTATTTATTGTCTTCACCGTGCTGCGCACACGCGGCGGCTCTTTTGATGTCATCCACTCGCCGCTGTTATAGATGTTATAGCCTAGTTATATTCTAAACACAGCTTGAATTTCAATGCAGCATACAATTTACAAAAAAACTGACTGTTGTACTGTTTTATAGGCGGTAATAATAGCCTCATAATGTCGGCTAAATCTTACTGTTCTGCTTGTTTTTTTGGACTCCATCGGGCATCCAGAGAGTAACACATAGCTATAAAAGTTTTAAAGTCCAAATAAAAGTAGGCTATTTATTCGAAAAAAATTATTATTATCAATTCCAAAATTCATAGTAGATTTTTACCCAACAGAAAAATGTATAGGCCTAATGATCACTGTTACTTAAAAGAACACAGCACTGGAAAAGTTATAGCCGGTCAAAAAGCACACGAGGGAGCCGCACGCTCTCTTGAAGGGACCGCAGAACACACCTCTATCATAGGGAAAAACTACACTACTGCAGCATTAGTTTTGATGATCATGTAGCATATGCATGTTTACTTCATTCAAGTGGATCGCTGTCAGATAATGACCCGTCAGATGCAGAATCAACCCAAGACACATCGCTCAGCCCCCACCGTCAGACTCTCCTTCACTCATTGCGCTGAGCAAGTGTAATACCTGTAGTGGGAAAGGCGTTGCCAATAGCAACATAGAATGTTTATCTAAACGCGCGACATGAACAGCGCTGAAATGACTGTATTCTCAATAGGGGTAAATTTTACCCGCTGGCGCTTATAGGTGTAAATGTCCATTTTTTAAATCTGGCTTTATATTGACATTTTTTAACAATAGCGGGTGCTATATAACACACTTTTAGGAAAAGTCAGAGACTGGGGGACTACAATCAAAAAACAGCCGCGTGTAAATTTGACCCGTTGGCGGTTCTAGTGTTAAGTTAATTAATGTTTCTGTAAAGGACTGCCAGCATTGGCTCCTCTCTCTCTCCCTCACCACGCAGCCCCACCCCTCTCTCTGTGTCTGCATGCAGCCGTCTACTCACAAAGTCTCTAACAAGATGGAGTGAGACACAGTGCTGGTCGACACTGTTAAAAATCTTGTAAAAAAAAATAAATAACACAGTTCCCTCAGTGTTTCCCACATATACACTATTACTTCGGGGGGCTGCCCAGGTTTGGCGATACATTGTAGCATTTATCAGAGAAACAGTGATTACGTTACAAGTCGCAACACTGTGGATATTATACAAGAGCGGACCAGGTAGAGCGACAGTGAACACACCAGTCAGATGTTATTCGGTAGCTACCACATTGGTTTTGTTTTGATAGGCTACGTCGTCAACACGCCTTCTCATCATGCAGCTCAGCTGCTGCTGTGAACGGAATCACGGGAGGAAAAGACAAGTTCTGTTTTTTTTCGGTGACTTTATACAGCCTAGCCTACTACTGATGAAGAAAGTCACCAAAGCGGACATACAGGGAGGGAGAGACTGTAAAGCCCCTTTTCCACTGCACGGTACCGGCTCGACTCGCCTTTTTTTGGTTTTCCATTGTGTAAAAGTTGTACTTTTTTTGTATCACCTCCGTCTTATCTTTCTTTACATTCTGAGTAATGTTGAAACGTTTTTAATTAAATCAAGAGAAGCTGTTTGTGGATCACTGGTGTGTATGTTGCATTGAACATGAGTCGTGGCAGTTGTATATGTCGTCGCTATGATGACCAGCTACATTGAGGGGTGCTATCTCTGGGTACTATCTGCAGTGGCGAGGCGAGCTGCAAGGCGAGCTGAGCTGGTACTGTTAATGGCGTGTTTGCAGCAGAGGTACGTTAGGTCTGTGATAGTGAAGAGAACTGAAGGAGGCGAATTAAGATGGAGAATGAAGTATAATTAAAATGGTGAAATAAGAAACAAGCCAAGTTACCACTGCCCACTGCTGGTCTAAGGTACTTCAGCATTGGCTTCACATTTCAGACCCGGAAGTTCCCACTTGGTCAAAGCTGAATAGATTGAGTTTAGGTGGGTTAAGCTTACCATTCCTGACTGTAAAAAGCAAACCCACTTTAAAGTTGGCTGGTCCCCCCCCTCTGCCTAGCCCTATCTGCTGTCACATCAGCAATGTACTTTACGATAGCAGTACATTCACTGGTAAAGGATTTTGGAGAGCAAAAAGAGCCAGGAGCAATATTAGACCTCAGACAGTGGAAGAGTAGCAGCACATTTCTACTTCCTTTCTGTGTACATTTATTAGCAAGTTTCTTTTTTCCAATAAATTAGTAGTTAGTAGAGGAAGTCCTGTCCTGCTTTTAGTTCACTCCTTTACTTCCCGTCTGTTAAACTGGTAGAGAGGGATTTTATGTTGTTGGACTCTTCGTCTGCCTATATAAAACCAAGGTCATAGACTCAATATACATAACCTTTCACTTAATGCCAATCATGCATTGCTTGGTTTAGTTATGTTTCACTGTGCCCCAAAAAGCTCAGAGTATATAAGGCCTCCTTCTCTCCCAGGAGCTAATTCAACAGAAAAGGCATCTGAGGTCAAACACTGAAAGTACAATACAATAGGGTGCAGATTGACCTTAAACACATTGAATGAGAGTGCAGGTACGATGAGGGGGCGATTTTGTGCTTGTGCTGTAAATCATGAGGTCTTGTGGTTGACTGGAATGCCATAAGCAGAGCATTCCAGCACCATGGACAGATCCCAAGAGCAAGTGGACTGGAGTGCTGAGATGGCAGCTAAAACTTGTAGATTAAATAAGTGAAGCAGCCTAGCTGTGTGTGATATTTTATGAATACAGTGAAACCGGTGAAAAATGCAGTGGCCTGTTTTTTTTTTTTTCTCTCATTTTGAGCAAATAATTTTCAAAATGAGGTTTATCCCACATCTTTATGTCAAATAACAAATTAAATTGAAACAGTAAAGGCCTTTTGTAAAGGTCTCACCTGGAAGCAGAAATGGGAAATCCACACGCAGTTGAATCTTTCTGTTCATTCTGTTCACCACAGGTTCGAACAGTGCGATCTCAAGATAAAAAAAAAGGTTTCAATATCCTCTCATACTTTTCATTTAATCATTTCACAATAATATCTCCTGACAGGCTGTGTGAAAAATCAATAAAACAGAGCTGGACTCACATAAGACTCTTGATTTGTTTTGAAAAAATTTGTTCAGCAGTTTTACTTTTTTTTTTTCACTTCGGGACATTGGCTCAAATGCCAAGCTGCACAAGCTGTAGTGCGTTGCAATATAGATTCTGTATTCAATAGCTCAAGGATTCATTTTCATTCTTTATTCAGTTATATTGTGGGATTGATTTCATTCCATGGATGAGTATTTGGTGAAAGTACAAAACCCCTTTAGGGTTTTTAAAATACCTGACCAATCTTTACTTAGCTACATTTCTTTCTGTTTTTGTTTTGGCAAAACTAAACTACCTAGCATTATCTAATCTAGCATTTTAACTAAGCTTTATTCTAAGCACTCTACAGCACACTCAAGTCACTGGGCAGTTCTCCAGATCCCAGCATGTCTTTGTCTGAAAATAACAGGGTTTTTGTTAATCAGACTGGCTGAGCTGTCATATACACGCTCACTATTTGAACTAGAAATTATGCCTCCTCAGATTACAAAGTCTGTTTTATCTGTGTTTTTTGCCCTTGCCCGTGATATGACATCCATGCATGGTGTGACATTCATCTCCTGCAATGGCCAGAAGCTGGTAGCAGCGTGGGGATGGGTGGACAGTAGTCTTCCATCAAAAGGACAATGATCACTATCAGGTATGCTGATTTAACCATGTCATCATGTCCAGTATGTGATAGCAACAGGAGAGAGCTGTGATGGGAAATGTGAAGATGACATCCTTTGGCTCAGAAACTGCTGGTAAATAGCGGAAGTGACAGACGAGAAGGACACGCTCTGGCAGGCAAGACGAAATTGAATCCTGTCTCACTTAATGCCTCTGAAATGATGCGTCTCTTGCACTTCTGTGTGGACCTGTTTATTCTCTCACCCTGTCCGCCTTTCATTTATTACGGCGAAGCATTAACACCTCCAAGTTGTCAGGCAGACTACAGCCAGGTAGGTAAAACTTCAACAGATCATCTTGCAGGGGAATTAGTTAACACTGTGTGTTTTTTAGGCTCTCAATGTGCTGCAGATTGCCACAGTGGATTCAGTCTGTCTTAAATCCACTTCCACTCACTAAGGGACAGTCACAGAATAATGAAATTTGAATGGTCCGTGGATTCTAAATAAACATTGTTGATTGGTTACACTAGGGCTGGATGATTAATTGAAAAGTAATTGAAATTCAGAGCTTCTAACTACATAATTTTACCATGGCGTAGATATATGCTAGCGCTAACCACCTTTACTTTCAGCAGTTTAGAAAACAACAGACAGGACTTTAATTACAGACTCAGTGTGACCTACACTGTACTGTACTTTACTGCCAGACTGACAACCTACTCACTCGCTTTCCCGTCACTTTCTACCACCCAGTCTCTAACATTCGCTCACCCACACACTCGCTATACACACATACTGCACTGCCCTTAAACAGTGGTGGAAAGTAGTTTTTTTCAGTATCTGCACTTTACTTGAGTATTTTTACTCTGAAAACATTTGAGCACATGTTTTATCCGCCATCAGTTTTTGTAAAACTGCCAATATTCAAAATCTACACAGTTGATTTCTAGCCTCAAAAGTTCTCAGAAGTCTATTCAGTGATCATATAGCATTTGAAAATTTAAAATATAAAACATTAGCCCCCGACTGGCATGCGCAGTGATGATGCAGTGAGCAGTGACAATTCAATAGTCTGCAGTGTTTTTACGACACCTTTTGGTATTGATTCAGCTCATGGTTGAAAAATTGTGTTTTATTTGTGCTATACAGGACTCCCTTGTAAAAGAGACTGTGTCTCAATGGGACATTTCCTGTTTAAATAAAGGGTTATATATACATAGAACCTCGATGGAGGTGATGCGAAAAGAAGTACTAGGTACAACTTTTCCCCAATGCAAAACCAAGAAAGGCTAGTTGAGGCGAATTAAGCTGGAACCATGCAGTGGAAAAGGTGCTCTAAAGTGCCGACAATATTTTTTATATTATGAAATTGCATCATTCCTCCTCGTTGTGACGTCACAACTAGAAATTTCACATTAAGCAGCAGGGCCAGCAATATTGTCAGCCAATCACATCAATTACAGTATTTGAATAATTCTACAAACTGCTTGGCAGTGTGGAGTTCCGGAAACCAAATAAATGCTGGTAAGACTTGAGTGTATGATTTATTCATTATGAGTTAAAGTATTCTTTAACTTGTTAGAGTTTGTACTATCAATATATTAACACTTTAAGTTAGTCAGTCTTAACCTATATGAACATATAGGCTTTATAACTAAGACATTTTATACAAAGCAATAATTGCCTGAGTAACAAAATCCAAATAAATAAAATGATGTCAAATACAGGGTGTAGACATATTGAACTTTGAGAAATGTAATGCCATACAGGTACATATACTTCATAAAAGTAGCATTTAGGGTTACTTGATAGCAGGTGTTGCTTTTATTGTGTCAACCTATGTATTTTCCATAAAGAATAACTTGGTGCCTGAATGTTTATAGTACGATTGTATTTAAAAAGTGCAATATTGATATTTCTCTCTAACATCTTTCAGAATTAATTTATCTTTGATCAGTAACTGGTTTTGCCCTTCTTCACATATAATATATGAAGAAAGATGGCTCTCGATGGGGAATTATTGTATATGGACCCCCATTTCAAGAAAACCTTATCATCACAACGCAGCTGTCACTCATCTTCTAAATAACCTGCCATCTCCTGAAAAACAAAGTAAATGTGAGTTTTTAACTGACACAATCCCCTTTGAAAAGACTGCGCTCCAAGTCGTGTGACTAAAGTATTATTGCCATGCAGCGAGGACGCTGATCTGTTCCAGCCACAGAGATGATTGAAGAATCATTGTCCACCTGAGTATTCAGGCTCAGATTTGATGCCGTCACTCACAGCCTGTCGCTGTCGATTACACATGGGTGTCGAGAAGTGTGAAAATCCAGATGTCCCATGTGGCGCTGGTCTGCTTCTGTGTGTCCTTGCCCAAAGTCAAGCAAGTGGCTGTCCTTTCTGATGAGACAGATGATAACTTTACACTCTCATACCTTTGGCTGTATGAAAAAATATGAACTTTATGCTCTGGACACACACACTAAATAGATTTTAATCAAGCCGTAGGGGCCCGACAAGTGAGTTGACTGATTTTATGAACTGCACAGTGACATCTCACATGTCTTATGTTTAGTCATTTGTCTTTGTTATACCTGCTGTTGCTAGCAGGCACCGAAGCAGTAAGAATAATGAGTGAAGAGAACAAATACTATTTCATCTTGACACAATTTAGATGATGCTTCCCAACACGCACTCTATATTTTTTCAGAGATTTACTTTTCATTTTGAGATTTTTTTTTCTTTTTCTAATGTTTTGGATTAACAGGACTGAGAGGGATTTCAGTCTTTATTCTTCTCCGTAGATTCAATGAATCTACTGCTGCTGGTTTTCTGAGATATTGTGTAGGAGCTCAGGGGAAACGATGCACACCCACAGGGCCCACATTACTATTAAAGACAGTGTTAGAAAGAAGGACTGTTTTTATGTATGTTTCTCCCAGGGCTAACAGCATCTTCCTGCAGAACTACACAGGTCAGCAGGGGCTAAAGCCAGCTTTGCATTGAGAAAAGCACCTGAGGGAAGATGGGAAGCAGGCATATGTTGACACACAATTCACTTCTCAAATGGAAGTGTTCCATGTGGTGAATACAGAAATGCCAACACAGCAGACAATAGGGGCTGCTCCTCTTTTGCTATTCATGCACATATCACACGTCATTATACACAAGGACAGATGAGGAGTGTAACAAAATTCACCCTGATAGGAGTAGGAAGCCTGTCAGAGACACATTTAATTGATTTACTGGCTCGACAGGAAACTGAAAGCAGTGAAAGGAGAATGTGAATCAAACTCTAAATATCTCAACATATACCGTGCGGTTTCAGCAGGGATGTGGCTCACTTGTTTTTGGAGAGTCTGAGTGTTGAACAAATGTCATTAGTCAAAAGACTTTAAAACACAGATATTTCCCGACATATCGACCGATATTCTTTTTCCCCGTCTTTTCAGAACATGACATAAACAAAGACTAAGCCCATGACTAATTTATATTATAACTTCACAGAATGCTTGTTGTTTGAATGTTTGTTGAATGTTTAAAACTACAAAAAAGATTTAAAGATCTATTTATAATCTATAGATCACTTCTACCAATGAACATTAATGTAAATAGTGCATGTAGACTGTGTGGGCCTGCCAAACAGAAACTATAAATAAATATTACTAACATACTACTACTAGTACTAACAATAACAACAACAATAATAATAAAATTAATACCATATACAGTATATTACTCATGCCATTATGATTATTATATTATAATGATAAACAGGGCTGTCCAACATATGCAATATATTTTTTGTCAAGCAGTAGTTATTAACTTACACATAATCTGCCACAATGACTATTTTTAATGTAGCATATTCACATCTAGTTTATCCCTTTACCAGCTCTCTTTAATTCTGTCCAAAGCTACGAGAATTTCTCAACCACCATCTATGAAACTGTGTACTGTACTGACAGACAGGACCATTTTTGCGCATGGGCAGATAGGGATCCGGCAGGCAGCACGGATTTGGTACCTACAGTTTCAACTCGACCAGCTTGTGATTCAGGATCTGGTTCATCCTTGTCATCTCCAGTTAAGTCTGCTGTGCAGTTTGCTAACTTTGTGTCACCTGTGGTAAGTTAACTGTGTAACGTTAGCCCATGTTATATAACAAGCTAACATGAAATCATTTAGTTCACGTTGCGAGATTTTATGGATTTAACAATAATTGGTAATTTACACTACAACTGGAATTAGTATACCAATCACTTATATTGCAGGTGATCTGTTAATATTTAGCTTCCACAGAGATGGAATCAGGAGGCTAGGACAGTTGGCCTGATTAGTGCAAAATGATAATTAACCTACTGGCAGTAAATCACATTGCACTGTTTTTGTTTTATGATTAGGGGATTGACGTGATGAGGGTTTTCCACAGAACATCACTAAGCCTTTCCCTTTTTTTCTCCCCATTTTCTCAGCAGCACCTTGGCCTCATCCTGTCCGAACTGCTACTGGACTATATGTTGGATAAACATTTGGTTTTGAGCAACGGAGCCACTTTGTTGTTGGATGTGCATTTTTTTCTGCTTCTGAGGACAATTGCACTGAACTGCTTTTGAAGTGAACTGCTTGGTTGAATTGACATGAACTGAACCCTAGTAACATAGTATATACCCTTTGTGACATTTGGTGAGTAAAACATATTATTCTGCGTAAAACATAAAATATCTTAGAGACCTGACTGGCAACCCAGATATGAGTCAAACTGTCACAATTGTTTTCACTATAATGGATAATCAGATGGGTGAGCCTGGGACAAAATCTTATCAAATGTAGATCCGTGGTATAATTTGAGTTAAGGGGGCCTTAACGTGAAATATTTTCAAAAACTACTGCTGTGCACAACTCAAATTTTGGGTAAACCACAAAAAGTCTGAATGCAAGGGAGAATGCAAACGGTTTTCCACAAATGCGAAAAAACAAACTTACAAATGTAACGTGACTCACAAATTGACAGGAAGTGATCTGCAAATGTGCAAAAACAGTTTCGTCTGTTTAAATAGATCCACACATGCAGAAATATCACTTTGTATGTAAAATTAAAATATGTGTGTACAGATTAAATTGTGCATATTTGCAAATCACACTGTATTTTTGTGGATATGATTTTACCATAGACTGTATATAAAAATGGACGTAGCGTCCGTGACGTCACCCATTGGTTTCTGAAGAGCCGTTTTAAAGCTCAAAATAGGTGGAGCTGGCCAGTGCCATCTTGGCAGCTCGTCACCGCGCGTCACTCCCAGATAACCAAAAATGGGCAAAGAGGCGGGTCGTAGGTGGAGCTGAGGTGACGTGTTGCTGAAACCACTCCCGCCTAGCTCGACGTGACCGAGTTAGCTCATGCTAAGGAGCTAATGCTACATGGTACTCTGCAGTGCTGTACGGTGGAGGTTGGAACCTGCGGCTGGTTGTTACCAGTTTACCGACATTACCAGCTACAGTCAAGGTAAGACACCGGAAAATATTAAAATAACTCACATATCTGTTATTGACATTATACTTCACAAGGTTTTAAATGCTTTTTAATATATAAATGTGGTAACGTTAACGTTATTTTGCAACACTAAAGTTAGATTTTGTTGAGACCAACGTTGAATCAGTTATTAATTACCTTTAGTTTACTTAACGTTACAGCTCAAACGAACAATTTCAAACAAATCAATTTACATACCGTTGGTTACGAGCGGTTACGAGTCGTCACCTCAGTATGTTACTTGTAATAAACGTAATAAGCTAACGTTAGCGATAGAGTCCTTAGTTACATGATGGAAGCTGTATATATTGCCAAATGGCTGTTATCACGTTAATTAATTCCCCACACCGCTATTTTGAGTAATGCTGCTGCTGTCAGCAGGGCTGTGTGGGATTATTGTCTGGAATAGGACACTTGAGAGAAAGGTACTTTTTATATTTGTCACAAGATTCTTGTTGAGGTTCTGATGCCTCCACATCTGCTACTCAAAGCTTAAACTTTGAGTCTAAAATAACGTTACTAGTCTTGGCTACTGGACATTTGACAGCTGATATAAAATTGTCTGTCTTAAAAGGAAAACACAAAAACATTTTAAAGAGTCTCCCTTGTTCCATTTTCTCTCACGTATCTGATATAATAGTGCTGTCAACATTAAAACACTGAGGCATCTTTTGGAGGACCATCTCAAAAAATTAGAATACTGAGGAAAAGTTCATTGTGAGCATCAGAACCAGACTGATTAGAGAGCTCTTCTCCAGTTATTTCTGTATAATTTATAATACTGTGGATCAGATGTCCCACCTGGTGCCAGAGAGCTGCAGAGACCTGGAAGCCTTGTTATTGTCATGGAAGTCTGTATCTGTTGGCGTGGACTGACGTGGAAAGGCCTTCTCTCCTTCTGTTTACTTTGACTTTTAAATATTGTCCATATTTGTATCATAGATCCAGTTAAAAAAAGATATGGTTTATGATTCACTTGTAATAAATTCTATATATATTAGCACTCCCTGTCTTTACTACTTACTGAAAAGCTAATCGTATACCACAGATAAAACATGAAACATTAAAACTGAAACTTGCTTAAGAACATCAGTCTAGTATAAGTTAAAAAGTGAAAATACTCCCAACATGTTTCACATGAAATGTTGAAAAGTAACTATGCAGTGTATTTCTGTGTGTGCAGGAGTATTTTTACTTTCTACCATATACTTTAAGATAAATAAGGAGCCATACACCCAGTACCCATTTACTGTATAACAGAGCCTGAAGTTTCTGAAGAGTGCCTTGTTTGCTGCTCTGATATAAGTCTAGTTTAAACACAGAATAATGTGGGCACATCCAAACCATCCTGTGGGTAAGTGCTGAAACAAAGAATGATCTGCACAGAGTAATTATGAATCCCACTAGGTGGTTTTCATTGTGACGTTGCAAACTCTGAGGTCTCAGAGCTGACCGAATGCACATGTAGTAAATGGGTGAGTCTATACAATGTAAACCACACAAGACCTTCTCAGAGGTCATAATAAATGACACCTCCTGCAGGGCTTTAAAACTATTCAGTGTGAAGATAAGTCTTTGTTTTTCACAACAGAGTAACTTCTCAGTCAATGTCACATTTGTCTCTTAAAGAAATGTCAAAATAAAACAATATTTAACATCAACCTTTCATTTTTTACTTTCTACTAACATATATGCAAAATGTTAGCCTACAAATAACATCTTAATATTTTCATTTACAGCTGTTAACTATAATATTGTTAAGTTTAGAGCAGACTATTTAAAATGAAAATATGAAACTGATGATGAATGAAGAATGATTATATTATCTATAATTAGTCTGATACACTTTATAACAAAGTATTCCTAATACACTAGCAATAGTTTAAAAAATTAAACTCTTGTCTTGCATTCATGAAAACATCAATATTAAAAGGTTACAAATGTAAAAGTAGTTCTGTATGATTTGAAATGTGCTGGGAGTTATTATAATGATTGAATCTGTCGATAAGAACCCAGTGTCATAATTTCACGTCAGTAGTGTTCAGGTGTTGTGAGTAAAAAGAAAAGCAGGAGCTGAAGAGCTGGAAGCTGGACCTGTTCTCTCCTGAAGAGCTGGACACAGCTAATCACATCTGGAGGGTTCTGCAATCAGCTCCTCTGGCACCTGTAAAGACAACAATGGTTAGACAGTTGAGCAGCTTCTTCCAAAGAGCCATAAAGCTACTGAACTCTGAGATTGCCTTAGCATGATAACCTCTCTGGCATGTGACAGTAATTACGGGTGGCAATGTGAAATACACTGTTTACTAATATGTACAATATACGGTTTTCTGCTGGACACTGTGCAATAATAACTACTCAAGTCCGATCTTATTGTATGTTTATTATAAGGATCTTATTTTATATTTCTTATTGAACTGTACTACCTTTTTAGGCAAATTCTAATCCAGCAAACAAACTCAGAGGCGGCTCTCACACACCTAAATTCTCGCCTTAACTAAACCATCGCCCTAGTTACAGCCCAGCTACCTGTCTGCAGGCAAAAAAGGTGGATGCAAATCGCAGGTAGCCTACAACAGCTGTTCAGCCGAATTATGCATCCACATCTTAAGCTTATCAGAAACGTCGCTGATCAAACGCAGTTATCACATCTGATTGTTTGCTGAATCTCAAGGAATGCTGTATATACTAAGTGTAATAACTCATTGATGACTGCCTTTAATATGTACTTCGAATCAATCATCCCCACTGACGAACCCCACAAAGAATAGTATAACGTTATCGTTTTTAAATAGTAATGTGCTGGCTAAGAGAACGCTCTTTTAGTTGTGTTAGCAAACACATTAAGTGCATTCCTAAATTAGTGACTTATAGGAGTAACCTAACTTGTCTTGTCTTCTTCCCTATTTTTCTCCTGGCGTTAATACTAGTGTTCATTCTGAATAGTAAACCTCCTTAATGGTAGCGTTAGCTGGTTAGGTTGTGTGTTGGAGATCAGCAATTCACTTGAAAGATATTTAATTAGTTAAATGGTTTAATAAGGGTTAGAGGGTGACAAAAATAATCGTGACTAGTCGACTAATCGAATAAATAATTAACAGATTAGTTGACTATGAAAATAATCATTAGTTGCAGCCCTATTTTGCACATCACAATGTAAAACTACAACAAGAACAAATATTGAAGTCCAGGTGAATCTTCCATAGTATGCCTTATTTTAAGTCTAGCATGCATCATGTTAAATTAGGGCTGTCGCGATAACCACAAAATTACTGCGCTATTAGTCAAGCCTACCGCGGAGGACGGCAAGCACCGCAATGTTCATACACTTCAGGACGTGTTAAATTAATACATTAGTACTTTAAAAGTTCCACAACCATAACAAGCTCTGTAACGGTTCAAAGACGGATTGCCATGGGCTGTACTTGACATGACTTCAAACTTGGAAGCTGTAAGTGTTGCCGTGTTCTGTGTTGTTTTTCTGTTTGTTTTTAAAGGTTAGCTAACTTGGTGTTAGCATATTGCGCGGCTAATGTGACTAGCAGGTTTGGCGATGTTGGACTAACGTTGTAATGTTAATCCTAAGGGACAGTTGAGAGAAACTGTGGACGGTAAGCCTAGTGTTGTAGTCAAGACCGCCCAAACAGAGACCAAGTCAAGACCAAGACCAGAGTTTATCGAGACCAAGACTTTTAGGGGCTGAGACCAAGACCGAGGGAGGACAAGACAAGAGTCAAGACCAAGAACAGTTCTCCACATTACATGACAAGCAATAAAATGTGGAACAAGATCATAGGTACTTCTTAAATTGATCTGAAAGATCCACATTCCCGTAAAAACACCCACATATAAACACAAAGAGCTGAAATCAACACAAGCATCTTTATTCAACACTCCTTTTCCATGCTTACCATCGTGGGGAGGGGTGACAGTCGTTAATGGGACCAACACATTTTTAAATAGGGTTATTGGTTGCATTTGAAGCAATACATTTTACATCCAATTAAAGTTAGGATGTTAACAAATAAATCAGACAATGCAAAAGAAATTTATTGATAAAAAGTTATGGTCTTGACTGGTCTTTAAATAAAATCCCAAGTCCTCAATGTCTGAGACCGAGACAAGGCCGAGTACAAAAAGTGTTTTGTTTTTTACTAACGAGCTAAGTGTGTCGGATGCCTGCAGCTGTTTTTCATGTTGCTTTCTGTGGAAATTTAGTTATAACGTTACTACAGCGCAGTGGTTAGTTGTGTACAGCCCATTCTGCTCCGCACCGTTTTGTGTGTGTGTGTGTGTGCGTTGCTACGGTATGTAAATTAACTTGATAGACATATCCTTAAGGTAATGATATAGCTAATCTTAAGTGTGGAAAAAGACACAGTCAAATTACAAAAAGGAGTTTGCCTGGCAATGTTGTTGACTAGCACCCAGCCGCTAGCTTGCTCTAACCATAAAGCTGCTGTTACACTCTTACTATGCAATACGGCACCAAAATACTTCATTGATGAAATATGCGATAATGCAACATATTACCGCGGGGGAAATTACTTCACCGTGACAGCCCTACGTTAAGTCAACGCTGCACAGTCCCACATGAAGTCAATCGCACCTAGTGTAATCAACAGGGGAATTGCAGAGCGCCCTCTGGTGGGAAAACTATGACATGAGTGAAGGATTCAACTGTTTCTTTTTTAATAGTCATAAATCGGCTGTTATAAATGATGATACTAATTGATCTGCAGTTAGCTCATATCTGCAAAACGATAAATCGGTTGGACTCTAGTACACAGCATGGCAAAATCTCTTGAGGTTGAAAAATGTAATGTATATCATCTAACAATATACATAACCATAATGCCCACACCTAAATGAGCCTATCAGAAGTGAAGACTTGTAGTATTGTTGGCAGTGTTTGTCATGTTTTGTCAGGTAACTCTGGGTGGAAAATTTCATTTCCCAATTTTGAATTGAGTTCACTTACATTTTTACTGTAGGAGGAAATAATGTATGACTTACCAATATTTTTGGAACACATACTGTCATCAACTTGATTTGATTTTGACAGGATGATTTCACACAGCCTCACACAAGCAGACTACATGTTGTGAATCAGATTTTTACTATGAGGATTGGAAAGTGGAGAAAAACGCATAAGGAACTGCAACACTGTGCATATAGGACCAATAAACTATGCTCATACTGACTTCTTGCTAGGGTTGGGCCATACGAATAAAATATTTTATTGTGTCAATATTTCACGTTATATTGCGAAATCATTATGATATGGCATTTTTTTCTGGTAGCTCAGATGAGACATCTTTTTGTAGACAGAATGATAACCTCATGGGAATGCTTATCTATTGGCCAAATACCCGACAAATTAAGGTACCTGATCACATTCTCCAGTCCTGCTCCTTGAAATGCACCATTGCTCTCAGTGGGCTAATAGAACCAGAGAAATTAAGAACATACATACCTCTGTATAAATGGAAATGGAATTTGCATTGTCTCATTGTACATGTTGTGCAGTCTTTCTAAACTTCCAAAGCTGAATTGTAAATATTAAATATAATCACAATAGTGCATCTCCATGGCCTGTTTTCTCAGCTCACACCTATTCAGACTAGTTGTTTTTTTTTCTTGTTGCCTAGTTTTGGAGAAAATAAGCTTTGAATAACTGCAATGTTTTTCCAGCTTGAAAGTCAGAAGCAACAGCCCAAGAAGTGCTGTGATGGTTTGTCAGTTAGGTATAGGAAGGATTCAAGTTGATGTTTCAGTGAAGGAGAAAAAATTTGTTTTGCAATCAAATTCACTTAAGCCCCTTTCATACCACAATTAGCAAAGCAAAAAGCCAGAAGCCAAGCTTGATGTCATTACAAGTAATTGTACACAATGATGGCAACACTGTAGGGCTGCACCTAATGTTTATTTTTTTCATTAGTTGATTCATCTATTGACAAGTTGTTTTTTTTAATTACTCAAATAATATAACATTTACTTTATCCAAAATAAATATCAAATACTTGTCTCATCAGTAATTCAATATTTTATTAAAACATCCTGAGGCATATTAAGCACATTGGAATAATGATAATAATGGAATATTTTAAAATTAGTTTAATTGCCATGTCACTGCTGTTATATATTATAATAATAATAACAGACCCTATATGTCAGATGCCTGATCAGAAAAATACTGGACCTCACATTCAAAAGAACTGCTGTGACACATAGATTAATTTGACATTGTATGTCAACCCTTCCTGAACTGGAGAATCAGTATTTTTACTGAAGTACTTGACTTATGACATGGATTAATTTCATGTCACAATGTTATGATGGTGTTGGGTCACTGTCTAAAATTCTCCTAAACTTATTTTACTTCTCAACGTATTTTTGTAATCAATAATGTTGATGAGTCACCCCAGCCCTCAAACAACAATATACCTTTTAGTACATTTTCACAGGTGGGTTTACAACATGAGGACTGTAAACCTGCGCAGAGTGTCTCGAAACGTGGTTTCACATCATCATCGATTTGCTGTTGGATATCTTCCGGTGGGATGGTTGGTAGAGAAAGAGGAGTGACAGTATTGTCACTCGGTAGATCACAGTCTCGGAGGACTATCACTGCTCTCCAGACTGATCCTGATAGCATCTGTGTTTGTCTCTGGCCTACCACAGATCCTGACCTTCTATCAGATCCCAAGCCTAATCACGCAGTCCTTCTGCCATCAGCCCTCCAGCTCTCGGTCCTGTGAAGGCACTTCGACTGTGTTGAAGTGAAAACAGTTTAAAGCACCTTCCATTTGCTGCTCTATAGGAAAGGGGGGTGATTTGTCCTTGGGGAGGTCATCTCAGTTTAATGGTCAATGATACCTGCAGTATGTGCTGCAGACAGTCGGTCTTTTGTAATCTTCAGAACAATCATACAGTTGGGAGCTAATTCTACAGAACCTTCACTGAAATGTTGGATTTCCTTTTATCCATAGTCCCCAAATCACAAAAGCAAAAAAAGTTTAGATTTCAAAGTTTGCAGTGTGATTCATGTGAATGTTTTGATTTCCCAATGAAGGCATATGATTCTCACAGTTAAGCATACCCAGAGTCCATTGTGTGATAAAAGCCTAGAGCTGTGAGTGGGATGTTTCCCAGTGGCCCTGGCTCTATTCTCTAACATTCTGTTGATTTATTGGACTCATATTGTCAGATACTAAGTAAACGGACTCATTTTTTGAAGCATGGGCCAGTATTTATCCACAAAGGAAAGGTCTTTGGCCCATTACTGTTACTATAGCAGCAGAGCCTGTCAGAATCTGTGGTCTCTCTCTCCATCTGTCTCTTTCATTATTTACAGTCATAGTATCATTGGCATTAGTAATGATATTAGTAGCTTTATAATTGCTTTATAAATGCTTCTAAGTGCTCTGACTCAGTAATCAGACTGCTTTGACGTTCAGTTGATATACGTAGTATCTATTGTAGCTAATTGATGCGATCCATCCAAAGATACTAAACTGCTAATTGATAACTTCTTGAAAATCAGTCATGCTTGTAATTCTGTTTATTTAGTAAAACACTTCTGAGGTGACAACTGTTGCAAGTTCATTCTTTATAGTGGGAACAATAGTTTAACAAAAAAATTATCTTAACTGAAGGTCTATTTACTAGGTTGTTTACTGATCTCTTGAACACATTTCATGTCCTTCTGCAACACTTTTATTCAGTCGTCATGGAAATTCATTGACAAATTTCATGTTTCAAACTCATGTACACTTTCAACTGTATCTTACAGTCTTCTTCAGCATTGGAGTCATAACAAATCTCCATGACAGCTGAGAAACTCCCGTTAGGGAAGAACATGAAATGTGATTGAAAGCCCTGGAAACAACAAGCAAGTGGACCTTAAATTATTATAATGTTAATATAACATGTAGGTAAAGTAAATAAAGGATAATATATTCACACATTGTGGATGAAGTATAGATTATATTTTGACAAAATGAACAACCTATGGTCAGACAAAATGCCCAGAAGGCGATAAAAAACTAAAGCAATTAAAACTTTTCAGACTAATTCAAGCCACAGTTTGCGAAATGTAATTCAACTAGCGTCTTTCTCTGACCTCGCTAAAACATGGAGAAGAGTCTGAAAGAGAAGACATATCTTGGTAAATGTACAGTGTTTCACCTCCTCTCACTGTACTTTAGCTAGAAAAGACCATCAAAAGCAGCATTAACAGCAGTGAAGCTTTTATGTTACCTTCCTATTGCAGCATCCAGTTGTTGGTCAGAAAAAGGCACCCTTTGTTCAGGATACTGCATCATTGATGACAGTCAATGTTGTAATGACAGCAAATCATTAAACTGTCCAACCCTGTCGTGTCACTCGTAAATTACAGTGCTGAGAGTCAGCCTTAAAGTTCAGGAAATAATGGAAAGAAACAACTTTTGATTTGGCTGTCTGAGCCAACTGACAATTGCAGCTGCTTTTCTTCTAATGGCTGCGAGATGCTGACTCTAAGAAAACTGACGTCAAATAAAAAATCCTCCATCTCCTAAAATACAAAATTGCTATATTTTTTAGAGACAAATTTAGAGCTAAGAAGTAATATGGTTAGGGATGTATTTGGTTGATTGACAGGTGTCTCAGTGTATCACAGTCGACTCCAGAATCCCTCTTTTAAATTGTTAGGAATGGCTGATATATCATCATCAACGTACTGTCTCAAGATCCGGACTCACACTTTGGATTCCAGGCAATTCCTCTTCTATCACCTGTACACCGCTATGTAAACTAGCAGTATCTATCCTAGCACTGATCCAAATTGTGATAAATGTCACCTAGGACAACCTGATCTCATCAACATGTTTTGAACTTGTCCTGCTCTATCTCTACTGTGGAAGTCTGTCTTTGACTCACAGCCATCACATCTGCTAACATCCACCCCTCATCCTGAGTTGGACTGTTTGATTTCCTACCCACTGACCATTCACTGCCATCCTGTTTCGTTGAACGTTTGAGACACAGCTTTTGTCACATTCCTGGCGAGGCGTGGTTTTCTCTTTTTTTCCCAATTTTTAAAAAAAAGATTTTTGGGGGGCATTTTTTCCTTTATCATGGATAGGATAGAGAGGGGGATGACATGCAGCAAGGGGCCACAGGCTGGAGTTGAACCTGGGCCATGCAATAAGGACTCGGCCTTTGTACATGGCGGGCACACTAACTAGCGCCCCGAGGCATGTTATTCTGATGTGCTGAAAGAGTCCCTGCCCTCTCTTAAACCTAACCTTTGTGAAAATAGTGAAAATTAAGCACTCCACTTCATGGCTCTAACGTAAAATTAACTAAAATTTAGCAACTCTTTTTAGAACATGTCAGGTCCTTTCAGCTGCATACTGTGTTCACTGGCTTAGCGACCACCTCTACTGCACGTCCTGGCCGAGTCCTATTTTCCCCATGCTGGTAGCACACAGTATGTCTAGTAAATTACTGTCTCCAAAATTTCTTCGTTGAATGTATTTTTATGTCCTGTTTTCTTTTTTTTACCTTGTGGTTGTATTATTGATAAAAACCCTCTTGTCTTAGTATCTTTACAACCTCTGCCAATGTTTACCTCATTCTGCAGAATGTTTATTTCATTTATTCAGTCATACAAACGGAAGCGCATTGCATTCACCAAAGAAAAAAAAATTGGAAGCCTTATGTCATAATTACGAGAAAAGATGTCGTAATTACGAGAAAAGATGTCGTAATTACGAGAAAAGATGTCGTAATTATGAGATAAGATGTGTTACGACCCCCCGTTTGGTCTAGGGGTGTGGGGGCCATAAACATATAGGCACAACTGGTAGATCTTAAACAAGGTAACGTTTATTGGTAACATGAGATGTAGACAGGTAACAAAAAGAACAAAAGGAGGGTGGACGAGGGTGCTGCGAAAATAACAAACCAAGTTAAGATAAAAAGGTCCTCAAAAGGAGGCCTACAACTATCTACCGTTTTAAACAGGGTTGAATCTTACTACAAAAAAACACAAAGAGCACAGCACCCACTCCACCTGGTGAAACTAACAAAATAGCAAACAGAACAATAAGTGAACTTCTCCACTGCACTCAAATGTGGAGCTAACATTCAAAGGTATGCAAATGTTTACCTAAACACAATGTACAGCTAATAGGCACTGAAGGTGGATAGTTCCACTACACACAAAGTACAACAGACAGGCTATGCAGTCAATACCAGCGGCACACAAGTCAACAGGCGGTGACAAGCTGCCTGGAGCAACAGCTGGACTCTCCTTATGAGCCGGAGGTAATTAACGTGGTGATGAGCCATTGGTTGAGTGGAAAACAGAGGAACCAATGGGCGGTACAGATGTCAGCACCCCAGAAACCAGGAAGTAGG